>NW_027192536.1:88001-124463 GCF_041956765.1 Thermoascus crustaceus | reverse complement strand
CTCCTCTCTCTCTCTCTCTCTCTCCCTCTCTCTATACAAGCCTGTCTGCTTTACAGGCCGCGTAAGGAAAAAACATCGTGACTCGTGTCATGTTGAGTCCTGCACCCCCAGCCAAACCCGAACTCCAGAAAATAGTTCACCTGCTTTCCCCGTCTCCACCGACGTAACCATCCTACCAGAGAAGATCATTTTCCATAACTCCTAAAATGCTTGTCGAGGAGGACAAAAAATAAGAAAGAGAAAAGCACTGTCGAATTGAAAGAGGTGTTTGAACGGTTAGTGCCTTGTCAAATATCCATAGGAAGAGAGGAAGGTCCCCGCAAACTCCGGTTAGAATCTCAGCCGGCCAGCTCAACGTCGCCAACCCACATTCCATATCACATGTGCAATGTCCCTGGCAGTGTTGATAGTATCGACGACTTTGCCAAAGAGACCGGCATTGGAAGGCTCTCCCTCTTCATAGGGCATGAACATCCCCGAGGATGTCAAGTGGAGGCCTTGTCCCCTCTCTAGTTCTTCTTCGTCTTCAGGGTTGACAAACCACGGGCGGTTTTGACCGCGACCATAGTCGGACCGTTTCGGTTGCCAATTTAGGTCCAATTCGTCGTCGTCATCGTCGAGGAGGAAGTTCGCTTCTGGTTTCGGAGGTCGTAGTGTCTCCACCGAAGGTGTTGGGGACAACTTCGAGAATGATGGCCAGCTATCGTGTCGATCCACCGGGTTCGCAGGTGGCTCCGGAGTGTCCCCCCGGTACTTGAGTGTCGTCGAAGGCAATGGTGCAATGGTCTTGTTCTCTCCGTTGAGGCTACTGCGGGGCGTGTTTTTGTTGCTGATTGGAGCCCTCTGAGGAAATTGCTTCATCATCACAATCCCGTCGTCCGACAATTCGTCGTCCTCGAACGGATAGGACCAGTAGTCATCGTCATCTTTCGTTTCGACCGCAATGCACTGCACAACTTCATTGTTGAAATGGATATGGCGTCTCTCATTGGGCGAAGAAAGGCCGGAGGAAGTAGCACTTGTGGGAGTGGTGCCCATTGAACCGAACAACGAGTCAACTCCCTGCATGTCTGGTGTAGCCCTGTCAAAGGAGGGCCGACCGCGGGAATTCTCAGCTTCCTGTGCCTTGAGGATCGCCCCAGCATGCTTCAGGAGAGTGTGCTGTGATAGAGAACGCTGTAAAATGGTCTCCGACGCAGTTTTCTTCTTTAAAATAGACTTTTTCTCCAACAGCGAGCTCGGCGTAGAGAGGCGACTGGGCGTAGGTGACATGTTAGAGGTCGTTAAGCGCTTTTTATCTGTCTGCAACGGACCGTATAACCAGGTCACGTCACAGTCTTTCAGCCTGCTGGTCATTAGCTATATGGAGCCATAAATAAATGTATCTTCAGCATTCCAGCTGCATCGAATGGATCTTACCAGTTCAACGTTTCGGGGGAAACTGTCCGCAGTTTGTATTTCGACTTTGCCCAGGTCCTCCAGGAAGCGTTTTCGAGCCTGACACCATTGCTATAGGCATTTCTCCGCGTCACGACATAGCGCCAGGACGCCCAGATATCCTCCTCCTTCCACTCATGGGAAAGATAGTCAACATGTCTCGACGGTTCCGTCTCTACTGAGCTGTCATCACTGGCGGCCCTGCAAATAGCTGGCAGGTCGGGATGTGAAGGACCTGCGGTTGATGTCTCAACAGAAGTCTCTGACAACGGTTTGGCAGATGCATCGCTGTTTCCGCCTTTTCCGCCATAGTCGTCAGCATCGTAAGAAGGGAGCACGATCTCGTCATCTTCCTGCTCGTCACTTGCGCTGAGAGACAGACTGCTGGCGGTGGAAGGAGTGCAGGACAGCCCGTTCGGATATGAATGCGCGAACTCGGGAGAGGACGGAATAGTCGAAGACGCAGAAGACGGTATGGAGTTGGAAAACCCCGCAGGTCTGTACTTGTACATAGGCGACGCTAGGAACGACGTACTTTGATCCCCCAAAAGACATGCCTCAGCGGTGGGGCGGTGCAACGGATCTGGGGAGAAGCGGGAGTCCCTTTCGCGGGGAGCGGGGAACACAGCCGTCATCTCAACGTCGGCATCTGGACCAGAGAACACCGTGTGGTAATTGCAGGAGGAATCCGGACACCAATGTTGTCAAGTTATAGCACAGAAATATTAGGGCGACGCTCTCCAGCGAATCAATTGAGCAAAGAGTCCGAGATATAGGTCCGCCAGGGTTGGGCGTGACAAGTACCTTAGGTAGGTAAGGTAGGTACTATCAAGAGAAGAGAAGGGCGATGAAGACCGGCAAAAAGTTGAAGACTGATTCGGGAAGAGTCGAGACCCAGGCACGAGACAACGCGGAAGTGGCGATCGTGGGGGAATTCGGTAGGCGGAAGGGAAAAGAGGATAAGAGCTAAATGGCCTGGAGTCTCAGTGTGATTGAATGGAAATAGTTCCTAGTGCGAACGGACTTCTTGCCTCGAGAGGGACGGTGCACTGATGGCGTAAAAATCTCGGTCCACCGGCGAGGAAACGCGACGGGGCAGGCGATTCCTGCGAGTTGATCAAGACCAAGTAGTATACATCATCCCAAACTCATGGTTCCATCAACGGCTGCTGGCGGTGTCCATCTGGTGTCACTGCGCCTATATATAGAAAGCTGGAAGGGGCAGGCTGGAACGATCTGATCAGATGGTGGATGGTCTTGAGCAGGATGAGGTTTGGTGTTTCGCCACGGGAAGGGAAGAAAGGGGCGGAGTGAAGCAGATCAGCCGGGAAGGGGAGGAAGAAGGGAGGAGGGGGCTCATAAAGCTGTTCTCCTTGCTCCGCTCCTTTTGATGCTCTCTCTGCTACGCCAACTTTTCCGGCCCCAGGCTCGCTATACCGAGAAGCCGGCCCCCCAGATTTGACGTCGAGCCAATGCCGTTGCATCCGGCCGGCCGTTTTGTCGCTCGTACCGGCGCGTCGTTCTAGATTTCTGACGCTTCCGGGATGCCACGGCCCCCGCGGATCGAGGCCCTGTGCACTTTACAGACCAACGCAACATCTGCTTATCGGAGTAGACGAGCACCGCATGGCTGCAGAGGACTTTGCGCCGGCCAGCATTGGCCCTGGTCTATTCCAAAACCCACGATGCAGTCCTGTCAAGATTCACTGGGGGTTAAAATGTGGCTAATGGAGATACCTGGCACAGGCAGGATTTGTCGCGATGCAGTCAACCTCGGAAGAGCACGCCATCATCATTCAAGATTCCATAGGCCATAAAGAATCCGAACACATTTCTTCCAGAAGCATGAGTGGCAGAGAGTGTGATTGTTTCTTTGCCGTGTGGTTGGCATACAGGCCAACCCATTGAACGCCAATGACATCGGACCAACGTGCGAATGTTTGGATGCAAGATCCTGTGTGAGGAATCTGGATATTCGATTACCTCCGGGACGACTATATTTGCACCCGTCCACTCAAATAAAGCATGATTGTGAAACGGTCGTAAGTTCAGCGCGCCAGCACAGTCGAATGAGCAACCTGCCCAAGGCTATTGCTTGAATATTATTCCATACCTGCCACTCACTTTACTACAATGGATTTTGTGTGCAGAATTTCTTTGCGAAAATCGACAATCTGCGCGCAGCCTGCACATAGCCTGGTCCGTGGATCACTGTTAAGGCGACGCTTCGTTTCTACTTACTGCCCCGTACCCTAGGGTTATAGCATGCCCTTAACACACAGTAGGCGTGAAAACGAGGGACTAGCAGGTTTTTCTATTTTATTTACTGCATTAGTTTTAGCAGCTCCAACGCTACTCCGCTCCCATGGGGTTTTGAGATTATTCTCCGCTTTGCCATTGACTTTCCGGTACCCGAAGCCAATCCAGCTTGTTGCGGTGAACCCAGGTAGGGACAGACAAAACGGATTGCTTCCTGTAACTGTCAGTTGCCACAGGGTACGGTGGTGCAGGTGGACGGGCGAGGCCTGTGCGAAGCCTGACAGGCAGAGCACTATTCCAGGGTCTCTCGATGTTTTGGGTTGCTGGACTACGTAGTAACAGAAAATCCCCGACGTCGACAGACACCATCATCCTTGGTCTGACGCGCAAGGCGATCAATGCAGAGCATGCAGGACGGAGTACTCCGTACAACGTCGCCTGCCTCTACATCGCGGGTCCAACGGGGAAGCGCCGGTGCATAACAACAGGATGCTGTCCATGACACTGTAGCGGGACTCCAGGTGTTGTCGCCAGCAGCTTTGCTCGGGGTGTGGGGATGCAGTACCTTGGCGCTTCCTCATACCCATAGTGCCAACGATTTTGCCATTTAGGTAGGGGGTGCTGTACATACAGGGAGCACAGGAATAGAGCACGACAGCGTATGGATTTTGATATAATTCCTGTCTATCCTCGACTAGCACCTGCAGCTAGCTGCTCTTTAGACTTCCGGGACTCGAGAGCCGGCCGCGCGCCGTCTGTGCGCCTGCAGTGGAACGCTCGCCGTTGACATCGACGCCGGCCAGCAGATTGGCCGCGAGATAATGACGAGGAGATCTGGGCCGCCCTTCTCGCTTGGTCTGTTGTCGGTCCAGTTCGAGAGCAGCCACCATGTTATGCAGTTGGAGCCTGCTCGAGCTCAGATATATCCTTCTCGGTCAGGGCAGATCTGCGAGATAAGGATGCACCTCTTATCTGCGACAGAGCAATGCCCCTCTTCTGCAACAGAAATATGGGACATTGAGATCTGAGGCTCTGGCTGTCTTCCATCTTAATCCATACGAGAAAGCCGGAGTCTATCACGCGGAGTGAAAAGACTGAGCCTGAGGTATACGGCCTGACCACCGCTCTGGTAGTTCTTCCGTATCTGCCCAAGGCCCCCCCATCCGAACGCACAGGCAGAAAGCAAATTTAAGGGTCAACCCTATCTCCGCATGTCCTTCCGGATACTAAGAACAGAAGAGATGCACTGTTCTCTCCTCCTTTCTACCCCTTGATTGGCGCGGAACCAATGTCCTTTGTCTGTCTTGGGATATGTTGTGGAATACCATCTATCTCCTCGGATATTATAATAGACGCTTCTGCACCATGCACGAATGTATATTAACCAGGCACTGGCAGGTACCAATGTACTTTATAGAAATAGTAAGAGGGGACAGGTACCTAGCCACACCACATCCAAAGCAAAGTTGATCTTACTATATTGCGACATATTCTTTCCGCCATGGTCCCTGCTTCTGTAGGCACGCGGTTATCGACCAAGCATCACTGTTTCCGCAGATACGGCTGCTGAAGACGTTTCAGAGTGCTGTACTCTGCTGACAGAAAGAAAGGATATTGTGGAATACAAGAATCCGAGCAGGCAGATGACGAGATTAGGGAGAGCCCAGGTGCTTTCATGTATCATTTGGCTGCAGCTGACGTTTGCAGGCATGTATGTATATGACAACAGACCGGTCTTGTTTGACAAGACACACATGAGCTGCACATGTAGCTAAGAGAGAACAACCAAGCTTGATTGGTTAGGTAGCAGCTAGATCCCATATCTTGGTTCTTAATCCTACTACTATAAGACTAAGGGGTACCTAGGCGTTCAACGGCCCCGTAAACGGAACGGCAAGCCGTTCAGAACTCCACATTCATAGGCTAGGCTTATCAGGTCTTCCCCGGATAAATCGATCCTTCATGGACGCTACATTAGCCGCCGCCCATCTAGTTTGGAAGGACAGCATGGAGTATATGAACCTTGGAAGTCTAATGGAGACTAGACTAGGGGGTTAGCACGCGAGTTATGCAGAGGTACTCGTAAATTTACATTATTAGGTAGATACGTACATGCACGTAAGCAAGCAAGCAAGCGACCAGGTGATCTTCGACTTGAAACCACCTAGGCAGGTAGCTAGTGTAGTTATAGTACGTGGTATTCAGGGAGTTAGTATGGATATCGCTCCGTACTATATACCTTATTAGGTAGGTACCGGTCAATTCACTACATAGGGTATGTACAGTATACCTACCTAACCCTAGTATATCGCTATGGAATATACATAAATAGCCCAGACCTGATAAGCACTTCCTGCGCATGCAAGCAAAGTCTCGGGACTAGATTATCCCGATAAATTGAACGGGTATCGGGTCGACTGTTTCTGACTATCCGTCGGGAATATCCCGGGATTGCAAGCAATCGAACAAGGAACTGCACCACAATGAAAGGCATTAGCGGAAGCAGTTCGCCGTGTTTCAGACACAATTCTAATGACTCCACTGAGAAATCTGTTTGAGAACCCATTTGGGGTGAATCCACCAGCATCACATTGGTCAGTTAGGATCAAAGGCTGTTTGTTTCATCTCTCCAAGCTGGAATATAAACATCTCCCATGTACTACACTCTGAAGCTTGATTCTGCTCAGATCTGTTCCCGTCCCGAAATTATCCTGCAAGTCATTGTCGAACTATCTGCTGGCCGTGGACATCAAACCAAACGGATGATTTAATGCAGCAAGCTCCCTTGGTTATGACAATGGAGCTGTGTAACCCCACCAGGGACTACTCCAAGGACCTTGATAGATAGCCAACGTCACAGTGGAACGGCAATATTCGCAATATTCCGAAACTGGAGAGCATATCTAGGCTTGTTCATACCGTATCGGAGTTGAGCGAGGATGGTCCGAAGCCAGTCCTGAAGGAGAAATCCCCCGCCCCCAGAAAACGCCCAGGATAAGATGATCACCGAGCTACTCCGCTTGAAGAATCTGGCGCGATTGGATTTTTGATTTTCTCACCATTCCGATTCCGCTTTCATTGCTATGATCCACCCAGGGTATCTCCTGACTTGCGGTGAAGGGGGGCGCACTCCCGTTTATGAACAGACTGGATCCCAACCTTTATAAAGAGTGCTTCTAGGTCATCAAAACCTTGCACTATTAGAGAGGATTAAAAGCCACGTTCATGGTATGTGATGGAAGAAAACTGTCTCTCTGAAAACAGCAAACTTTCCCCCTGCAGTCGTTCAAGAAGAAGTCGAGTATATTTAGGCTCAATGCTAAAATGTCCGGCGAAGATAACGGTGAAATTTATGTCCTTTCCGGAGCACTTTTGCTGATTCATCCGACCGGGAGAAGTTTGAGATACCGTGTTTCTCTTGCTAATTTGATCTTCCAGGTTTACATCAAATCACGCATTGGAAAACAGAAGTCTGAGATCCCGTTCAGACAAATAGGATGCCAGAGTTCTCCGGCCAGTCAAATCTTCCAGAAGCTGGGAATTTATTTCCAAGGGCAATAAGATACAGAGTCAAAGGACAGAAAATAACCTGTCCGGGAAGACATTTGGCGACGGATCCCTGAGAAGAGAATCGGAACTCATCTGACAGGACTCTAATGAACATGACCCATGGCATCTCAACATCACTTACAGCAAAGGAAACAGGAGAATTTCTAGATTTCTAGGTTTGGAACACGCAAAGGCTCCCTGTTGAGAAAAGGCAGCGAGCGAAAACAGCCGCATACTGAATTTGGCAAGATCTTATGTACAGTACAAATATATTGAGAACGCACCAGTTGCTTATCCATACCGCCTTACAGGATGGTAAATCATCACCCCAAAGATGAGACGCTTGATAATGATGCCCTATTATTTCATTCTTGGTTGTGGTTGGTCGACCCTTCTGCATTACAGTTGCAACAAGCCACAGAGTTTCGATAGATATATCCTATGAACCCGAGGTTTTCTGGTATCTCACTAAAAATTACCATTTTCTTTCATTATTCTACAAGGGTTCCTCGTAAAAAGAATGCATTGAAGATATAACATTGTGAAGGGTTTTCCTCGAAGCGCGAAGGAGGACAGAACACCGATGTGCATACTCAGCCTAATTAGTAATCTCTAGCGGGAAGTAAGCAATGAAAGTTTTCAATAATTCCGGAATGTGGTCATAGAACTGATGAGAGGGCAGGATTGACTCAATATAGGTTGTCCTTGGCGGAGGCTAAACGCATGTCTCTTGGAATCGGTGATATTGACGTACAGTACACAGCATTATTGGGTGAAAGCCAGAACAATCAGTCTTAACCAATAGCTATCCATGGGTGGATTTGTTCACTCTCCAGTGAAACACTCTAGATACCATGTAAGTAGATACCCATATCGTACGGTACTGTAGTAGAGATTTCTGGCCTCTGGGTGCTTCAGTCTTCATGTCTAAGTTTCTTGTGGCAATTTCGAAAGAGAGGGAAAGGGGAAGATACAGCATAGTCGTTGAAAACCCTTCTGAGACTGCCACGTCGTTGGAGCAGCTGTCAAAAATGCCCCTGGAGGCCCATGATGTTTTTCCTGATATGGTTAGCGGCAATCTGCGGAGGCCGCGGTACCGGAGGTACTATGATCCCGACCCCGCGTCGTGATGCGCAGCTTCGAGACCAGAGTTTGCCCGCCGATATCAACATCACGTACATCGGCCGCCGCGAAAACAATAACAACGGAATATTCAGGGCCTGAAGATGGCGGAAGTAGCGGATGGGCCCCCCGCGGAGCCCCAAGCAAGGCGCGTCGTCTACTGTGGAGGTGAGTCGAACCCCCGCCCGCACCGTCCTCAAGGTGCCCCTCTTTAGCAAGAGGACCACGGGCTAACTCCAGTCGTCCAGTTTGTTCTCTACCCCCGGAGGTATGAAAAGCCCGTTCATGCACCCCACATTTGTCCAGACGGAGGTCTACCTCCAGCAGCTATGCAGCAACTGCTGGGGCAGGCCAGACGTGTCTCATTGCGGAGATCCGGTTATTGACTTGATGCTGAAATTCTAGTACTGCGAGTTTGGCGGGACTGTCAAGAAGTGCGAGGAATGGCTAAAGAATAACCATCCTGACATGCATCAGCGGTTATACTCTGAGGGTACGAGCCGTCACTTCCATGGGTTCTTTTCCGGCACTGCGGAAGGATAGCCACTGACAACCATCTCCTATCAATGCAGAAGCTCTGAACGCCAGCCTCTCCACCCTCTCCGTAACCGCCCGTGAGCGCGCGGCCAAGGACGCTGCCAAAAAGGAGGCCAAGGCGGCCCTGGCGGAGACGCGTGATGCGGAGCGCAAGGCTGCTTCCAAGGTCCAGATCAAGCGGGTCGAACGCAACAAGCGCAAGTTCGTCACTGTGGTCACCGGCCTCGAGGTGCACGGGTTGGACAACAAGAAGATTGCCAAGGATCTAGGGAAGAAGTTCGCGACTGGTTCGTCTGTCACCAAGTCACCAGCGGGGGCTGAGGAGATCACGGTGCAGGGCGATGTGAGTGAAGATCTCTATGACTGGTTGGTGGAAGTCCATGGGAAGGAGATTCCGGAGGAAAACATCGAGTTGGTGGAGGACAAGAAAAAGAAGGGAGGTAGCTGATCGTTTTGAAGCTGCGGGCGGTTTCTGCTGAATTGCAACATGACGGAGTTACGGGTCTGGACGGGCGAGCGGACATAGAAGATATCACGTTCATTGCATGTTGGGTATCATGACACGAATGTAGCCAGTATGTGCAGAAGATACCGAGGGTAAAACCTAGGCAGGCGGTGCTTAGACGGCAGTACCAACCAGGATCAGGATCCTGGAACTGGGTCGTCACAATTCATCAAACTTCCGCAGAGCATCTGTATGCTTCGACCATGCATTCTCAGTCTCTTTGGTGGTAGCTGGAGTGGATGCCGAACAGGTCGACTCGCGGCTTCCATACAGATTTGCCAACTCGAGAGGCGGAGGGGACAAGTCGATGCGGGCTCCTTCATTCCCCTTTCCAAGTGACAGCTCGTCGTGGTCTGAAGTATGCATTCCAGCCTCCAAGAACTGGTTGGTGGACACCGTTATGCTTGTTGTCGCGTTAGATGGCGGCGACGGTGTTTCAGATGGCCAGTTCTGGATGACAATAGCGAGGACCAGGATCACCATGGCGGTCCCCATGACCGTCCAGAGAATACGAAGCCATCTGCTAATCCGGGCCTGCCATTCCCTCTCCCTTCTCTCCCAGCCGTCGATCTCGCCCTTGACGGCTTCCAGCCGATCCCCGAGAGCCTCGACCCTCTCCCGCCCCGCTCTCATGCGCCGTTCCAGGGCGTCGATCTTCTGTATCTGGGGTAAGAATCCCTTGAAGTCCTCGAGCTGCTTGCGGGCTTCCTGATCAAGGGTGGCGGTCTCCCGCTGGAAGTCGCTGCATAGTAACGCCGTGGAGTCTGACAGCTCCTGGAAGGAGTCAATGGTCACATGGAGGGCGGAGAGCTTCTCCAGGAGGCAGTAGTAGGTGTAGTCGAGGCGGCGGGTGATGTCCGTAGCCAAGGTGCCTATGGATGACAGGGCGGACCGCAGGGAACTATGTCAAGTCAGCATATAGCCGTTCCAGAGAGATCAATATCTGCTTCCGATAAGGCAGCAGATAGATAAATAGATAGATAGATATAGGACGATGTCACAGCACGTACGCTTCACCCAGTTGTCTCCGTTCCCTCTCACGCTCCAGATCCTCCATTGTTCGGATCTCCCTCCGCTTGACCAGGCCCAGCGCGCTGTCATCGATCAGACTGCCCTTCCTGCTCCCCGTCCCCGGGCCACTAGTCGACCCGGATCCCAGGCGCGAACGGGTCGTACTGCGCGTCATGGTTGGCCGCAGCAGACCATCGTTCGCGTCGCGGTCCTTGTCCTTGCCGGCGGAGGAGCGCGTCGGGAAAAGGCTCCTGGCGCCGCTGGAGGCAGCGATCTGGTTCATGGTCCGGGGCAGACGGCTGTCGCGGGACTTGCTGTGCTTGTGCATGTGCCGGGACTTGGACTTGTCGCGGTCGAGGTCGCTGGTGTCGATGAACAGACGGCGGGGCCGGTGGTGATGGTGGGGACGGTGCCGGTGCCGCTCCTCGGCGTCGTCCTCCTTCTCGTCGCCGTCGTCGCGCTGTCTGTCATGTCCGTGGTGATGAGAGGTCTTGTTGTTGCTGCTGCTGCTGCTGGAAACGGGGGCGGCGGGATTGTCCGGGCTGGAGAGCTGGTCGAGACTCTGGTTCCGCGCGGTTGCGGAGCCGGCCACAGACGCATCCATGGAGGAGCAGGATGAAGCGCAGAAGATGCCCGGTCTGTCTGTATCCGGATATGTCTATTGTCTATGTCTATATGGACGCATACAGCATATGCATGGTGACGCCCCCCCCCGACACGTACTTCGGGGACTGCTGGTGTCTGCCAAGAATATGACAGGGCCAGATGCTGGCCGAGGCAGCAACACCGCATGGACAGACCTACGCCAACACAGCTCACACCACTCTCTACTCATACTGTCTGAAACATCCTGGGTATTCTCTCGTGGATAGAAGCTAGGTACCTAGGTATATACATGCGCAGAACAACCCTGTCCGACCCGGTGGAACCCCGTGAACGCCTGGATTGAACCCATGGCATGATGCCGTAGAACAGGAACGTGGATAGGAAAAAAGGAAAGAGAAAGAGAAAAAGAAAAGATGGATGTGCACGACACAGCCATCGCTTCAGGAATTGAGCAGCTTGTTGCGCTTCTCCTTGCGCTTCAGGCGCTCGACGCGCTTGCGGTGCATCTTCTCTGCCATCTTCTCGTAGCGGATCTTTTCCTCCTTCGCGGCTCTGCGTTCCTTGATCTTCTGGATGCGGGCCTGGAGAGGGTCAGCAGGTGGCATCGCAAAAGAAAAGAAAGCATCGCATACCTGTCGCTCGGCCTCCTTCTCCTCTTTCATCTCCCGCTCGCGCTCCTTGATGGCGGCCATGTTCTTGCGCTCCTCGAGACGCTTCTGGTACGAGGTCAGGCCGGCACCGGGCCGGAACGGCTTCTTAGGGGCATGCCAGTTCTTGCCTGTGTCTCATGGTCAGCGGCTGTCGCGGGAGGGGAAGAAAAGCCGTAACGTACCGTTTTTCCTCATGCCCACGACGGGGGCCGAGGTGGAGGAGCTGGTGGCAGACGCGGCCGGCGTGGAATTCGACATGGTCGGCACGCAGAAAAGAGGAAAAAGGATCTTCAGGCGCTCGTGGGGGGTATGGTCCTTTTTCTCTCGTGTTTTTTCCGGTCACTTGCCCTTCTTGGCGGCGCCGGCGCAGACGCGGGTGATTATCTTAGACCGATCAGATAAGCGGATCTCGGCGAAAGTGGAGGCCGGCTTTTTTCGCCCAACGCAACGAGATCCATCACTTCGTCTCTTCCATCTCTAGACTCTCGCAGTCTTCACACTAGAGCTCTCCACTTCCCACGCGACCCGTCGGGCCCGTTCTCGTCTCCATGGGCTGAGCCTGTCTCAGCTCCCCCCCTTGCGACATCGGTCTGCGCTGCCCGTGACGCTCATAAATCCCTCGTGCCGCCGCCCAGCCCCGCGCTCAGCCCTCCCACAAACACCCCTCACTTTCTCGCTGAGACCGTACGATGCTCCGTCGATAGCGCTCGTTCCTCTCTCTCTCTGCCTCTCTCCGTGTTCGAGTCCTAACCCCGCGCTTCACACGACTCTTGATGGCGGCTGCAGAACATGCCCTAGCTATTAAAGATGACGTGCCCGTCGAGCTCCCGTCTCTACCCCCGAACCAGGGCATGGAGGCCGTCAAGGATGTAGTCTTTGGATCGGTACGATTTCCCGGCCATTGGACTTCCATCTGTCGTTGCTGACCCTCCCCCCAGGCCGCGGGCATCGCGGGCAAGTTCATCGAGTACCCGTTCGACACCGTCAAGGTGCGGCTCCAGTCGCAGCCCGACCACCTGCCCCTCCGGTACAGCGGTCCCCTGGACTGTTTCCGCCAGTCGTTTCAGGCTGAGGGCATTCGCGGTCTCTACCGTGGCATCAGCGCCCCCCTGGCTGGTGCAGCCATCGAGAACAGCAGCCTGTTCTTCAGCTACCGCGTCACCCAGGAGGCGCTGCAGGCCACCCTGTACACGCCGAATGAGCCATTGCCGCTCTCGGCCCTGCTGGTCTGCGGCGCCACGTCCGGCGCCTTCACCTCGCTGCTGCTCACCCCCATTGAGCTCATCAAGTGCAAGATGCAGGTCCCGCTCTCAGCCGCCAATCCCACCCCGCCCGGTCCGCTGACCCTGGTCGCCTCGGTCTTCCGTCACCATGGCCTTCTGGGCTTCTGGCGCGGCCAACTGGGCACTCTGATCCGCGAGACTGGCGGCGGAGCCGCCTGGTTTGGCAGCTACGAGGGCGTATCGACGCTGTGCCGCAAATACAAACCGCCGGCGGGTGCCGCGTCGGGTTCGTCGGAGCTGCCCCCTCTCCCGCTGTACCAGCAGATGATGGCGGGCGCTGCGGCGGGCATTAGCTACAACTTCATCTTCTACCCGGCCGACACGATCAAGTCGCGCATGCAGACGGAGGATGTATCGCGCTCCCCCGGTGATGGTGCACGGCGGACGTTCTGGAGCGTGGGGAGGGCCCTGTGGCAGCAGCATGGCCTGAAGGGGATGTACCGGGGGTGCGGCATCACCGTCGGACGCTCTGCGCCCAGTTCGGCCTTTATCTTCTCCATCTACGAGGGGCTTCGACATTACCTGGGATAGATATTTTATTTTTCCGAGCACATATATGTTTGCTCTTTCTCTCTTTTTACCTTTCCTGGTTACTTTCTTTTGTTGGGGATATTCTTTTTCTCTTTCTTTCTTTCTACTCCAGCATCGTTGCAAGAAGAAGGAAAAGTATATATATATATTCGATGCTAGGTAGCTAGGGTTGGAGTGATGATGCTTGCGACGGCAACCAAAAAGGCGTTTGGGCGCAGCTGCTAGAGAAAAGCGAGCGGCGACTCGCAGAGTGTGGATAGATGAAAATACAGAATCGATTTCTGAGCCTCACGCGGGCGTGTTTGGTGACGTACTTGGGTATCTTTTGTTCTGTGGAGTGTCGGAGCGACAGGGAAGCTTGATAGACATGCCATTCCGTATCAGTTGTAACCAACACACCACGTCGCGCCACGCAGACGAGGAAAAGAAACGATCTGGAGTGCCCCAGGCTCGGCCGGGCCGTCGTGTTTCTTTTCGCCCTCCGTTCTTCTCGGCCTTCTGAACCGCTCCACACCGACCTTCCTCTCCCACGCTCATCACCATGACCCCATCGCCCATCACGCCCGCCGAGCTGGAGATCCTCTCCACCAAGGCGACCGCCGCCAAGGCCACTGCGTACTGTGAGTAGGAGGTCATTTGCATTCCACGCATTCGATTTCAACCATCCCGCCCCGTAGGATTTCGTTCCTGACGGCCCGCAGGCCCCTACTCCAAGTTCCGCGTCGGCGCCTGCATCCTCACCGAGCAGGGAGAGTACATCACCGGCGCCAATGTCGAGAATGCCTCGTTTCCTGTCGGGACGTGTGCCGAGCGGGTAGCCTTTGGGACGGCTGTGGTATGTTTGTCTTCGTCTTTCTCTCATCTCGTCCTCGTACATATGCTATTTATAGGCATATTATGATGCATACAAGTATACGGAGTGCATACTGAGTGTTTACATATAGGTCTCCGGCCACAAGGACTTCAAAGCCCTCGCCGTCGCGACGGACATCAAGCCCCCCGCCTCGCCGTGCGGGATGTGTCGGCAGTTGTATGTGTCTATTATATTCCCCTCCATTTCCCAGGCCGCAGTTCTCTCTAGTTCCGACCAGTCAAATCGATCGAGTTACTACTACTACTACTTCTTTGCCTTTTTTCTACTTTACTGACTTGATACGCTCCGATACTGATGACATGGTAACAGCATACGTGAATTCACCACCCCTTCCTTTCCCGTGTACATGTACGACGTGGACGGGAACTATGTCGTTAAGACTATGGAAGAGGTTTGCATTTGTTACCTTTTCTATACATATATACAAGTATATATATGTGTGTGTGTATACATTAATACTGATGTGCGTCAGCTCCTGCCCGACTCTTTCGGACCCGACAACCTGCCCCCGTCTTCTTAGGCTGGTCTATCTAGTTTAGGTATAGGTTAGGTAGGTATGTACATACATACATACCACCATGCATGCCCAGAGGTAATGCCAAGGCAAGACGGGCATATGAAACCAGAGGCGAAATTGACTCGATTTGCCGGACTGAGACGGGCGCGCGGAAGCTGCTGCGGAGCTGACTGACTGACTGATGACTGAGACGAGGGGCTCATGTAAAGGTGAATGCCTCTCCCTCCTTTTCTTCCTGTTGTGTCTACGTAGGGTGCGGCGTGAATATGTGTGAATATGTGAGTGTGTGTGTGAGTGTGTGTGTGAGTGTGTGTGTGAGTGTGTGTGTGAGTGTGTGTGTGAGTGTGTGTGTGTCTTTGAAGTAAGTGATAGAACGGTAGAGGTAGAAGGGGATGAAGATGAATGAGAGAAGGTGAGAAGAAGGGCGCCTGGAATGTTGATTGATTGGGTTATGATATACAGTTGGTTAGGTAATACCATGCCAATTGTTTTTATCCCCCTTTTATTTGACAGGTATATATATTATTATAATTATAAATACCTAACACTAAACTAGTTTTATATTGATGGCCGGACACCCGGATACCCTTTGTTATTACATGTTTGTTACTTTTATTTTATTTTTCCCGCTATCTCCTGATCTTGAAAGGGAATCAATCAGTTAATTGCAGCAGATAAGTAGATACCTATATACCTAGCTACCTACATGATTCTGTAATATAAAATCCAGGGGTACTGCTGCTGCTGCTCATCAAATCATGGGCGGATTTATTTGGTTTCTGTTGACATCGAACTTGTGAACGTTTGAATCTGGGGGAAAATATATGGATATAGATATGTGTATGCTAAGCATGAGGAGAAGGGAGGGAAGAGAAGATGCTATATATAAGATAGAAGAAACTATGCAAGAGAAAGAGAAGAGAGAGAGAGAGAAAATGGTGGCGCTGCTTTTTTTCCTTAGTTCAACAAACTCATGAACCTACGCCTATGTACAATCCAACAAGGGGTTGGATTGGATTTACTATATCACACTGAGAGCAAAGAATGAACGGCGGCAAGTGGTAGGCATCGGGTGGCCCTCGGGAGATGATATATATCTCTGCACTTTACATATCTCACGTGCCATACATCATACATCTTGTTCAGGGAGCTATGAATATATACCGTCAACGGATCAAACAAGCCGATTACTATCATCTATGATCGTGATATTCATTGACATGTTGACCCCATCCTATGCATTTCCATACCGTATAACCTTTTGTCTACCCCGTCTTTTCTTTCCTAACAATTCGTTTATATATTCTTTTTTGCGATGCTGAATTTCATGATGCCAGGAAAAACAAACCTAAGACGCCGCTGCAAGCGCTCAGACAGGGCTAGTCGTACAAAAAGAAAAAAAAGGGGCAAACAACAACAACAAAAAAAAAATAACAGGGCGTCAATCCATCGCGTCGTAATGAAAAAAGGGGGCAATATCGAAAAGCTAGCTGACATTAGACAGTGTAGTGTGTGGGGAAGGAAGAAGGGGGAAAACGATATATCGATGCCTAGACCTCCTCGTCTTCCTCGCCGTCAATCTCCTCAGCACCCAGCAGCTCGTCCTCATCGTCCACGACGCTGGTGTAGTCGCCTCTCCGGGCTGCAAATGCGCCTCTCGACGCATACGGTCTCTGTGAGCCCCGTCCAAAAGCGCCGCGTCCAGGAAGGCGGACATATCCGCTGACGCTCCGACACAGGCTCATGGCCAGCAGCGGGAGTGCCTTGACCACGGCAACACTGCCGGCGATGATGGCGATAGGGACCGTAATGAGGGGCGAGTCGCGCGAGAAGATTCCTTCCGAGGTGCCAGCGTTCTCTCCAAGACGGATCTGGCCAAACTTGCCGTCCCACTTGTTGTAGACGTAGTATCCAGCACCTGCAGCCACTGCAATAGGGGTAACAATGGCAAAGAATAGGCCAACACCGCTGACGCCATGCTTTTCCTGATACTGCTTCTCCTTGCTGGGACAAGGTTTGGAGACAATGTGGTCGAGAGACAAGCCGCCCTGGCATGTCGTCAGGGGAATACGGCGGTATCCCGTCGGTTCCCAGTACTCGATCGCATCTGGATCCTTCCGGCAAACTTCCATGGCGTCCGGCTTTGGAAGGCCGGGAACCAGGGCGCAGCTACCGTCGCTTTGCGGCTCGTAGTTGTAATCACTATTGAATGTTAGAATAACAGGTCCTAATGTTAATGAAATAGCTTGGACTTGCTCACCATTCGTAATCTTCCCTTGTGCAGGTACAATTCCTGGCAATGCGATGAATGTGTATCTCACGCCAGTTATTCCAGCAATTCGCAGAAGTCTTCTTGCGCGGGTATTGCTCGACATGGCCGAAGAGGCAGTTGTTCTCCTGCATAGGATGTTTAGGTTCCCAGAGATAATAGTCTTCATTCTCCCCTGCATTTTCGTTCAGATGGCACTGCCGATCGCGCAATCCGCTGAAGTCTAGGTTCACCGTCGCGATTTTGCCTTGGCTACCTGATCCGACTTCCCTGCCCCAGAGGAGGAAATTCCGCGAAGTGTCGGATGGCACTGTCGAGATATCGTCAATCCTCATCTCCATGTCCGAAAACTGGAATTCTTCCCATGTATCACCCTCGTCAAGGGAGTAGTATACGACCTTCGTCGGCTTCGACTCCTCGACAATGACGATCACAGAGCCCTGGTCGCCGTACTCCCACATGTAGCGACCCTTCTTAACAGACTTCCAAGTTAAGCCACCGTCCCGCGTGATGAACGTATCGCTTTCATCCCTGGGGGCAAGATACTCGCCCACGTTCCCTATGCCCATCATGAGGCCGATCGCAGAGCCCGATGAGTACGTGTCTCGGGGATCGTCGCGCTCGGTGTATCCGTGGAGGTGCAAGGAACACTTGTCTGTGGGCTTTCCATCCTGGACAGAGCATCCAAAGTTCTTTCCTTCGGCGTCTTTGGCTGGTGGAGGAAGAAGAGCCCACGTCGCGCCGTCGTTGTGAGTGATCATTGTTTTGAGCTTCTTCCTAGCCCCCTTCTCTGTCTCCTGGACATTAGACACGACGTTGACAACTGCAACCCCCTCCAGACCCTGCATCTTTTCAAAATCGACGTATCCCTCGTCATTCCGGTTGACGGCATTGATGCTGAGAACGTAGGACGTGCCGTTGCTATTACTCTTGATAATAGACCCATAAGCTTGCCCTTCGAGGTTATTGACGGTCACATGCAGGAAAATGGAGTGCGTCGAGCTGTCCAACACAGTATAGGCTTTTTGTACCGGAACTTCGAAGTTGGGCGGGAATTGCGCATCTGCGAAGACCCTCGCATCGACACTGGTGTCGACCTTGAGCGATTCTCTCTTCTCCGGGTTTCTCGCCGCCACAATGACAAACTCTTCCGCCGTTGCAAAAGCGACGACATCCCTGAAGAGGACCTTACTCTCATAAAACCACTTGTCACTGGATAAGAGCTGAAGTGGATTCTTTTTGTTCTCATTTTCATATTGTTCACAGAATATGAGTTCCTCGCTGTTTTCGCGATCATCCCTCGCCATGAATTCACATTGGCCAACATAGCGAAGAAGAAGCTCCCATTTTGCTCCCCGGTTCTTGCTGACGTGCGCAACAGAGTGACAGGTGCTCTGGCTGCCGCAATCTACGGCTCCGGTCCAAATCAACCAATCTTTGTATTGAGGGTGGAAGGCAAGAGGGGGTAGCCTCTCCTGATTCCTGGGAATTGGCGCTTCAAATGGCTTAACCTGATATCCACGATCTACAGTCCAGAAGTTCTTTTTTGAGTCTGTGAGGAAGAAGGCCATGTCGTTCATGTAGCGGTGGGGCACAATTTCCTTGACCTTCTGACCCTTAAGAGCTCTCTCCCATTTTTTGCCATGATCATGCGTGATGAAGAGCTCGTCGTCACTAGTGCGCATTACGATAGTTTCGTCATCTCCGGAGCTGCTGGGCGTCCGTTCCAAGTAATAATAATTGCCAAATTTCGGCGCATCGAAGGGCTGCTTCGTCACACTAATCGCACCGCTAGTAGCCGGTGCCTTCGCTGCGTCGCTGCACGACCTCTCGATCTCCTTATCGAGATTCGCACCGCCATCTCTGATACAGGCATTGCCTGGAATCAGTCTCCAACCAGAGGCACCCTTAAACTTATCCTCCGGTTTCTTGCATTGGCCCTGGGGAGGCACGATAGGTGCAGCGGGAACGCACTTCTTTCGATCTTCGCTGCGGACGAAATTGTAATCGCACTCGAAGTCTTCATCAGTGCACTTGCATGGCTCGAAGATAGGAGTGGGATCCTTGAATTCTTCATCGATGAAACAGTCCGCGTCAGCCTTCCTGCGGCGGTAGAACTGTTTGTGACCCATTAAGCAGTCCGGCTCCCCCTTTTCGTTCAGACGAGCCGGCCACTTCTCGAAATCATCGTCCTTACACTTGCGCTCATGGAGGCCACTGAAATCGATGGCGTAGATGATGTACTGCCCCTCAAATTTACCCTCGGCTGAGCCGACCAGCAAGAACTTGAGGCTCGTCGAGTCAGGCGTTGTGGTGAGTAATTTCGGACTGATCTTGTGTTCCAGTTTAGCAGGCTCCCATTCCTTGCCATGATTGATGGAGTATAGGATCTTGTCAGTCTCTCGATCGTCACTGACTGCCATGATAACGGCGCCTTGGTCACCAAATTCGTACTTGTGGGCTCCTTCGAGTGCCTTTCGCCAAGTCACACCTGCATCATCCGAAACATAAAGGTCGCCATCTGTGTAGCCCTTGAGATGGTCGCCCGTGTTGCCCACACCCATTACCAGGCCCGGCGCCGGGCTTGAGAATACTCGCCCGACATTGGCTAAGGTGGTGACCGAATGGAGATGCAGACGCTTGTCGCCAACCTTCAGCGGCTGGAAGGTCCGTCCGTCATCAAAACTGATATTGCTGACTATCTTCTTCTTGTCGGCGTTGGTCTTCTCCACCTCCTCCCAGTTGGAAACCGTGTTGACGATCACGATGCCTTGGATGTTGGCGATCTTCTCGAAGTCCACCAGTCCGTTTGAGTTGCGGTTCGTGTGCTCGATGTTGCGTGTGAAATAGGTCCCATTAGAATTGGAAGTGAAAAGTACACCCATACTGCTCGTCCGACTAGTAGTCAAGACATCCACCTGGATACTATAGTTTGTGCTCTCGAGAACAGTGTAGGCATCTTCCTTCAGCTTGTGGTTCCCGAATTCCGCCCGGTGCCATACATTCGTATCATCCGTGACATACAGCGCCAGCTCATCAGTTCTCCGCGACTTCGCGGCGGCCACGAGATACTTCTTGACTGAGGCGGTATTGATGATACCGGAAACGGGCCGTCCTTGATCCAGTTTCATCTCGACACCCTCCTCGTTACTGCGGAAGAAATCATCCGAATACACGAGGCGGTTAGCAAATGCAAACGGTACTTTCACGCCAGGCACGACGCAGAGTACGCGATTTTCAATCGTATCCGCGACATCCAGACCCTCCGCAAACTGGGGGTCTCCAACCGCCCAGGAACACCGGTGGCTGTTATCGCGCAGTGACGAGGTCGTCTTGAAGTCATCGGTAGTGTAGAAGGTCCTCCCTACACAGCGGAAACCAGAGCACTGCGCGCCGTGGAAGATCACCTTCTTGGAATCCCGGCCGTGAAAAGACAGGGGCGAGTCTAAGATGGGCAGCTTCGCATCGAGCTCGAAGGCTGTCCATGTCTTTGCCTGATCCGTCGTAACCCAATGCCTACCATCCGCGCCCAGGATGTATGCCTTCTTGTTGTCGAACGGATGTCGCCAGAGGGCCAAGACCTGGCCCCTCATCTTTCCTTCTTCGTCGTCAACCACATCCCATTCCTCACCCCCGTCAAAGGACTGGTAGACAACGCCAGCGTCCGCATCCTGGAAGAGAATCGTGTCGCTGTCCTCGAAGTAGAACAGGCCGACAGGCTCATTGTCGAACCGAGTCGCGGTGATCTTAGGGCCATCGGACTTCTTCGCGACGCTGGGCTGCGACAGCAGTGCCAGCAGCAGGCAGCCCACGAGCAAGAGCCAACGGGGAATCATGACCGTTGCTTGTCCGGCATCTGAAAAGACAGTCGGGGGAGAACCTGTCGAGCGGATCAGCGAGGAGAGACTGGCGCGATAACCGATAAGACCGCAGGTCAGTAAAGAGAAACAACTGCAACGACAGTAGAAATATGTCGCGCTCCTCCCGCAAAACAGGAATGGAGGTGCCTGGGGGGTCGAGAAGGTGGGGTATGTGAGGGGAGAAGCTTGAGTGTCGTCGTTCCTAAAGCTTCGCGAGCTGCGTGGCCTAAAGCGAAGCTCCCGACTGGCGACAATCACGTGGCGGGCTGCCTTATCGGAGCATGAGTAACTATGACCTGATTTGTATGTACGGGATCTCGAACGACCCTAATTCTTTACGCATACCCTCATTTACTAGGCTCGAGTGGATGGTCGGTCTGTCCGTGGCTCCATTTCCCAACAAGTCTAAGCTATACTTCATTGGCCTGCTGCTTGTCGATATATATACACTTTTATCTGTTCCCTAATGCAATCGCTGATGATAATATCAATACACCTTTCCCCATTTGTAGCTCAAAGGCCCTTGAACCGGAATGCATAGTAACCTAACGAAGAATCGCAGGGACGAACAGACAGGCAAAACACATTTTCAGCTGCGTTTGTATTCACGTCGTTAATGATCTCATGACAGCTGTAGACGCAAAAAGGCGAGAATCAAAAGAAACCCATGGAGAGGATGACCGGGGAAACAAAAGGATACCGAGCCGATCTCGGAGTCTGCGCTAAGAACTGCAATCGATGTCCATCGTCAGAAAGCCAGAAGAAGAAAAAAAAGGAAGAAGAAGAAGAAGAAGAAGAAGCGAAGGTTAGAGATAAGTGAACAAGGCTGCTGGGTCTATGCGAGCATAACAAAGCCGAAATCAAGAACGAATAAATTGACGCAGACGCCGGCAAATCAGACATCAGAGCTTGTCATCAGGAAACAATGTGGCGGAATATAAAGCCAATAAAGAATAAAGAGAGCCGGACGCCAGTTTGATTTCATCGTCTCCGAATTTTACGCCACATTTTCTTCACCATCCCCCGCTCGGCTGATGATGGATCCCAAGGGTGACAATTCTCATCTACCGGTGGCAGATCTGCGAGCTTCAATGGGTCATCGAAGTCTTTCGCACGGGGGGACGTGGCAAAAGAGTCAGTTGTCCGTAGGTCCGGTCTCGTCAGAGTCATCTTCAGAGTCATTTCACGATTCCGCCCGGACCCCTGGGCGCATGTGGACAAGGGCTGCAACGGCTTAGATGATTTTCGCGCCCGTGGGCCCCCGAGATCGTCTTCCTCGTCGCCCCGGTCCCTGCCATCCGTTGAGGGAGACTCGTGTACTGAGTGACTGTCATCGTCGTCGTTGTCATCCAAGAAGGTGTGCGCGGACTCCTGGGTCCTCCGCCGCGGTTCTCCAGAAGGCCGCCTGGGGCGGACATTTTGCTTGTCGTCAAGCGAAGGGAAGCCGAACTCGATCGCCTCGTCAAACTTCTGCGGGGATGCCAGGTAGACTCGCAGTTTCAGACGGGCCTCTGGGTCCTGATAGTACTGTGCAGAAGGATCGATGCTGGAGGTGGAACTATGAGCAGCATGGCGAGGTGCACGGTTGCCCGAAACAGGTCGAGAGAGTGAGAAGCGGTTGGTTTGGGGGCCAAAGGAAGACGAAACATTGGACTGACTCGACGTGCTTATCCGGTGGTTGAGGTTTGAGATCGAGTGGCGACCGATATGCATCGAGGTGAACGACAGTGTCCGCCGGAAGGAGGGTTTCCTGCGGTGTGGCTGCTTGGGAGCCGCGACAGTGTCGACGACATGGGAATGATAGTCGTCCAGACTGAGGTCGAGGTCTCCGTCCTCATCCAGACACCGAAAGCTGTCGTAGAAAGACCGGCGGCACTCGCCCATATCGATGGCAGAATCAGCAGGAGAGTCGGACAATTCTGAGGTTGCAATGGAGGAACTCGAGCTCATCACCATCTCATGGGACGGCGACGCGCGCGGGGAAAGACTGGCTTGTCGCTGGTGATCCAGCCTGTAGAAAATCTCGTCGGCAGCGTCGAGGATGACACTGCCACAGAGGCCTCTGTGGTGAAAGAGGATTTGTTCCTCTCTAGAAAAGTGTCTCTGCTGGATCTTTTGAGGTAGTGAATGGAACCATTGCGACTCAGCCTGTGCCGCAAGATAGGCTACCTGGACCGACTCGGGCTTGCGGAGCCGACGGGGCGAGTAGTTCTCCTTCTGGCGACTGCGTTTCCTGGCAGACGAGTTCACCGTCCGGAACTTGCGAGGGTGGAGGAGGTTGGCCTCGCGGGCGATAACTCCTGACAGGGCGGATCGATAGTCGTGGCCATGGTTGTGATCGTTCTGTGCTAGTCGCAGGCGCTCTAGACGGAGGCGCTCCAGGTTCGAGAAAAACTATAGTCAGGAGGGTCCAGGTTAGCAGGGTACGATCCTAGTAGATGGCACGGTGCCCAGCGGGGTGGCTATCGAACAGCCATCATAGAGACAATTCATGTGTGGTTCAGCGTCGTTCCGAGCCCCAGACATCCCGGCGAACGAGGGCCCGTGAACACGTTGATAGTCAGGCCCGGTGGGGTTTCCGCGATACGCCGGCTCAGGGGTTCGTTCAGGGCCATGGCCATGCCCCATCCTCCTCGTGTGACACAGCTCTGCTTTGTTCCCCTCTCAGCACCAGCACACCGGATCTGTGCCCGGCGTCACAGAGAGGGTCTTTTACCGAGGGGGGGAAAGGCCACGTCTGTGCAACGGGGGTCAAAAGAACAGAGACTGAACAAAAGGAACACTAACAAATGGCTATGCAGAAAACTGAAGAAATTGGGCCACGCAACCCTTGCACTTGGCGTCCCGGCATAGAAAGAAGTCTTGAACATCTGGGCCCTAAGGCAACTGCTTGATCGCACGTACCTTACGCCTTAATGCGGGAGGAAGAGAATCGAAGTCATCGTCGGTGGGTGCCGCTAGAACCTTCATCTCTGATTACCGAACTCGTGGAGGATCGGAGTCTAAGTCGAATTGCTTGCACGAGGCGTGCAGAGTAAAAACCGTGGGTATCGGCGTAAATTGCCAGTGGAACTGGAAGGCAAGACGGCAAGAAGAGATTCCAGAAGGATATATCCAACTATTGAATGTAAAAAATAGATAGATGCTCAATAGAGCCGAACGTAATTCCAACTTCCTCAGGGAGGAAACGATCGGAGGCACCACCCCTCAGTTTTGGTAAGGGAAGCACCTTCAGCTGATGAGTATTCAGCTCTTTGCGTGCAAAGTTGTCCTAACCTGCAGACCTCCACCGAGTTCGGATAGTGGAAGAGGATCAAGACGGGCAGCAATAATGAGGCTGAAGGAAACGCCCTCCTATATTTAATATTGACGGGTCACGGATCAACTAGCTGTCAAATATACCTAGGGCTACTATATAATATTCTTTAGATGCGGGATAACAGTCCGCCAGGCTGGTTCACAAGCCTCCAGAGTGGTCCATACTGCAAGGCGGTAACTTCAAGGAACCTCATGACTCGGCCTCCATTGGGTGAGTTCGTCCGCGCTGACTGCAATCTGCACACAAGACTTGAGAGGCAGAAGAATAAAGTTGGGGATCGGAAACAAGAGCGCGCGGTCTGGCCCGTGAGTTCAAGTTTCATATCCCGCGGCCAATTAGGAGAGCAGCTGCGCTGTTAGAAGATATTTTTGGGACTTGTCACTTTCTGGAGGTTCTTGTCTTCGCAGCAGGCTGACAGCATCGTCTCCACTTGTCGGCATCGTTCGCGTCAATCAACGGACGGGCCAACGAGTCGACCCATAGCGAGTCCTGTTAGTGGATTTGAAGAGTCGGACTCGTGTGGATGGAGCCCACCAACGTTCGGGCCATGAGGATCCTCCCCGCACGGTCGTCAGTGGTGAGCTGTCCTGCCCTGTGCCTGCAAGGGGAACTTGGTGAAGCTCTCTGATTGCGTAAGGACACGGGAAGTTGTGTCAGCTAGAACGCTTCAACGGATAAATTAGCATTAGGAACGTATCGGTAGGGATGGAGCAAAGCATCACTGCGTCAAAGCTCCTAGGGATCGACGAGTACCGGACACGCCGGAGGACGAGCTGTGAGAGCGTTGTTGTGTCTGGCGTTTCATCCTGCTGGCTGAGATGTGTGGTCGCAAGGGCTGAGGACTGTGTGGAAGACACAGGTGATGCTACGTTCTGTGCCTGTTGCTGGACAGATCCAGCGTCGTCAACCACATCCACGCGTGAAATTCTCCGCTGTCGAGGGATGACGATCCGTAAAATCTCCGTGCGGCACTTGGCAGCCTGCGTCTTTCGCGTCAGATCCGCGATCTCGTTTGCTTCTGATATATTCGCCGACGCTCGGAGACGTCCCTTGCGTCGCGCACTTTGCTCCCCGTCAAAGCCTCCAAGGTCGCACAGCAGGAACTGCATCGACAAATTGGGCTTTTCCAGGGGTCTGGATCGTCCACGGAGAAGCCAATTGAACGGTAGATGCGAGCCAACTGCTGCCAGGACCAGGAAGCCGGACCCTTGTCGACTGGTCATTAGAAAAGACGCGATGGCTCGCTGATCGGATGTGATAGATCTCCTTTTTCTCCCTCCTGGCAAGCGGCTCAGGCCTGCGAACAGACCGTTACCCCTATGAACTGCTGGCAGGCCGCAGGATCGAAATCATGATGGACACGGAACGCTCACTAGCAAGAATATCGGCCGTTCGAGAAGCACACGCCACAATCCTGTATATCATTTCTAGGTGGTTTCTACCGAATAACTAGTTAGGAAGTTCCCTGCATGGGTGCGTCGGATATTTCTCCGTGTGCTCTTGACTCGAACCTACGTCATGGATACGGCGTCAATACGCTCACGCTTCGATGCTAGAGTTCCACCAACACCATCAGCCAAGAGGCTGGAAGCCTTTCGAGTCCCTTTGACGTTTCAATTGCTGTCCCTTGTTTTATCCACGTTTAAAAAAAATGTTGAAACGGAGGACCGTTCCCTCGTCCCGAGTGTTCCATACCCCAGTGTAACAAGATCCTTCGTCCGAGGATTCTGGCAGCTGAGACTTTCGCATTGATATTAACTTCTCTCTCTGTCTGCTAAGATAACCGTTGTCTATATAAGTCTTATGTCTCCCAGGATAGTACTTATCCTTGGCCGGATTCCGCGAATTGGCTGGGCTGTGGCGCAGAAATTTCGAGAGGAAGGATACTGTGTTGCTATAGGGGGCAATGACACTGACATCGAGAGGGCAGAGAAGGAGGGCCTGCTTCCCCTGGCAGTGGATGTGGGTCAGATCAACTCTGTTGAAGACGCCTTCGAGGAGGTGAAAAGGCAGCTCGGAATTCCAAATGTGGTGGTGTATCACGGTATAGCAACTCCAGCTACGTTATACGTTGTGGGCTTCACGAGCGCCCTGGGATTTACTAATATAGAGCTTTCAAATGACAGCTGAGGGCCTGGCTTTTCCTCAAGATCCGGCCGATCCATTCTCTATCGCTCCTGCGGCCCTTTTGGAGGACATGGCGACTATTGCGGTCGGTGGTTACACCTCGCTCAGAGAAGCTGTGTCTGGCTTCAAGGCACTCGACAGGACGGGTGGGAGGTCCTTGCCGAAAGCGTTTATTGCGACAGGGAGCGTGATGTCGTGCGATCCCGAGGATCTGAGGTCGACATGGGGAGCCAGCAAGGCTGCGCTCCTTAATGCACTAGAGGCCAGCGCTTACAGATATGGCAAGGATGGCTATAGGTGAGTGCAGTCGCTCCATACTTATATCCTTGAATATGACGACGTAGAGTTATATACGTTTGATACACTGGATAGTATGCTTTCCTCCATTGAAGGGCTCACGAGCACAATTAGGTTTTACCTCGCTTCTCAGATCGAGGTCGAAGGAGATCCTCATCTATGTCCGGTCATCAATGGTGACGCCCATGCTATGGCTTATTGGAAGCTGACTGAGCAGAGCACGCCGAAGGATGACGACGAGCGGAGTGACTGGCCCCTCGACGATGACTGGAATGTTTGGTTCGTCAGCGATGGCACACTGATTCCTGCGCATCCTCTGGAGAGATGATTGTCTTGAGATCTCAGCTGCTGCCTGCCCGCGTTTCATGTTGAACCAGGGTCCCTTTAAACATGACTATTCTGACGGCTTAAGCATTAATCGTCTAATTAGTCAATTGCTATTACAGAGATTAGAACATATCGGCGGCCTGGAGGACCTTTTGACCAGGTGAATTGTCCACGGACTCCTTCTAGCCTGAGTAATACGCTCTCTCTCATGTCCCGTATGGAGTTTAATGTTATCCCACTGGTCAATAGTCATCTCTGTCTTCCAACCATACTATAATTTGGAAGGACGTACGTCACTTGCTGAAATGGCATATCCAAGGCTGACTCAGCTGGACCGTGATATCCCCGCAAGGCCGGTTTGAAATCCGATTTACAGTATACAACCCCAAAATGTGGATGTCAGGTAATTCTCGAGTCGGCTTCAGTGGGAACTAAGCTCTGCGTAAGCCATGCACGAGTTCAATCCACCTGTCATCCCCCGAAAAGACATAAAATTTGGACAGTCTCTCGGCAACCATGCATGCGCCTGACTGCCGGCGGTGTAGAGGATACTGTTTCAGGTCTGGTATCCCAAGCAGGGATGAAGGTGCACGTTCCCACGCAGACCTCATGCATTGATAAAGAATTATTACAATATACGTATATCTACCATCGGATATAACACACATAATTGAGCATGTGTGTTGCGCCCCTCGCCATGCGAAAGCAAGTCCCATCCACAGCTCGACGCGTCAGACGTCACTATCCATGATCCTTCGAAGTTCGATGCCGGGTTCTTTGTGCACCGGCATATGCATATCCCCTATGTATGTATGTATGTGCTCCGTACAGGATAGATTTATGCATAGCCATTGCCATTCCAGTAATTTTCTGCCACTGATCTTATTATTTGTTGCATGATTGGCTTTCATTGTCACTCTTATCCTATTCTGGTTTCGAAATAAGTACTGCGTAAATCCACTCACCCACCTTGCTTGCATCACTACCCCTTGCAAGGAAGGACCTCGCCCTTACGAAGGGGAGGGTAACGGTCAACACCGTCTGCTATACGGCACAATTGCATAAACAGCTCATTAAATGTAATCAACTAGTCATCCATGCGAGCCGTCTCATCTGTCTAATTAGCTAATTAGCGTGATTACTCTATAAATGTCCCTTCCCTCCCCACACTGGCGGAACCTCGAGCCATTGACGGAAGAGGTAAATAAGAGCTAACATTTATATTCATTTCCAACGAGCTGTTTCAGGACTGTTGTATCCTTTTACACACACGTATATATAGACCACGGACTACAGATCCATAGAGATATTTCAATTCGATAACCAGTCAAATAGAATCTATTTATCCCTACCTACTTAATAAATGAATAGACGCGTACTATGTATGCACTACTATGACGATCCCGTTTATCTGTCTAAAAAATAGAAACGAAACGGCTTGTACAGTACATTTCCTGGGTTTTCCTTTGACCACATAGTGCTTTTCCGCACTAATTTGTAGGAAAGAATGATGATGATGATGATGAATACTATTTTTCCGTCGTCAGTGCCGAGATGAACTCGAAGAGCCCCATCCGGCTGCGCTTCAACCGACAAGACTTGGCTGGAGTCAACACTAAGTACCTACCTAGTTAGCTAGGGCAGGACAGAAAGCAGGGCAGGGCAGACTGCTGAGCAAGTGAGTCTGAAGAGTAAAGCAGACATACCTGGTGGTCACACCATGCATAGATGTATGTAACAGTAGTATCATATCATAGTTTTATGTACAGGACAGACATATCTTCTAGCCTATGATAACCGAATCGAATGTATTCCCTAGCATTGAAACCACAATCCAAGACATACACTGTGCATCAAGCAAGCAAAGCATTTGCCCCTCTACTGTACTGTAGTAGTATTCTGCATTGTACGCGTCACGGATGTATGTACTGTACTATACACTGTGGCTGTACATTTGTATGTCCCATCCAGCTCAGCCACCATGTATGATGTAATGAGGTATGTATTGTACATACAGTACGTCTCAGGAAGCGAGCAGACAGACCTGTTAAGATCACAAAGTCAGTCTGTTGAAACGATGAATGCATGTATGCATGCATGTAGAGTCCAGTTTCAGGGTTGAGTTGAGGCCAGCAATGCAATGCATTAGGTACATACCTACCTATTCTACTACTATAGTCTGTGATTCGTGGTGCGTTGTTGAATGAGATCGAGGAGCGGGTCTTTAGTGTATGTACGGAGGTATAGTTTTGTGTTCCCTACCTACCTACCTACCTAGGGATATACGCAGCCTGAGCTTTTGTCGCCCTTGCTTTGCTTGGTACTGCCATCTTGCCACATACGTACAAGGGCGGTAGGTAGACAGTGTCTTGGAACATAGACAGCATTAAGATGGATATTACGTTTGATCCACAGTCATCGATTGAGAGGATTGATCTTCCAATAGGTGACTGTCGAGAGATAGCATAGCGCCCTTGTGCTGCTTCGGTATGCCTTGTTCATCTGCAAGATGCAGTGCAGTGGCAATCCCATCTCTTTATGCTTGTGAGGTTACGTGACATTCCCATGCGCCACGAAGTGTTGAAGTTCGAGTGTAAGATTGATGGGGATGAGTTTAAAGCTGCCCCATTGGGTATACATAGACTGGTTGGATGAAGTTGAGAAGAACGTATGTCTAGAAAGAAATAGAGCGCACGATTGTGAGGGTGTAGGTCTTTGACTAGCAAGCGTAAGTTCTGACGAATAGAAATAATCGCGATTAAATTGTATTACAACAAAACAGCACAGTATAGATACAAGGAGATCACTAAAAGCTCCATGACTAGCAGAATACTGTCCAAAGGACACCGGTTCATATTGCTGAACTGAACTACACTATATTGATAAACTGAAACATAATCCATCTATACCCTATTCAGGCTGATAACCTGCCAGTTAGGAGGCCAAATGGCAGCCAATGGAAGCCTAAACCCTTTCCACATGCACCGGGAAATAGACCGAGTAATAAAAAAGAAGTATCCAAAGAAGAGCATACCTAGGCACTAAGAAGGGAAGTCGCAGGATCGATGTTGGCCAATAAAAACCTTGCAACAGGGTATAGCGTTCAAAAGAAAAGGCGCTGGGAAAACATATTCAATGGGATATCAAAACCAATAAAAGGGCTTCGACCATCTGAGAAAGTGAGGCGCAGAAGAAACGATAGAGCAGTGTCGTAGACGCATACTCGGTGGAACATAAAAGTATGGCAGGGATTATAGAGCGTTCAGCACGCTCTGCATTGCCGGGGTGTTCGAATCCTCTCTCCGAAGCACATACGCTCTAACCTCCTGCACACTGAGTCCTGTACCGGTCTTGCTCTGTGCTGCTCCACCAGGCGCTCCTCCACTGCTTGCGCCAGCATTGCTTCCTGGCCCTTTGGTGCCGCCTGCTGCTCCTCCGCGAACTCTCTCCCGCAGTGCCTCGGGACCGACGACGAAGAGACTACCGACTTCGAGCAGGACATCCAGGGGACCGCCGACGGCTTTAACGTCCTCGTCAATATCCCACGACTTGAACAGCTCCACGTACCGTGTCATATCCTTGGTGACCATAAGACCACCGGGCCCGTTGACCGGGAAGCGCTTGAAGTGCTCAAGGAGGAGACTGCGCGATCCCAGAGCTATCTCGGTAAGCAGATTCCGGATGTTCGATCCACTCGATGGGAGGGAAGTCAGAGCAAGGTTGTGCACGCGGGTAAGGAAGGCAGAGATGGAGGCACAGGTCTGGGAACGCGTTAGCAGGCATGCTTTATGAATACAACCAAACTACGAGGTAAGTTAACTCACCGGAGTCTGCAGCATCTCTAGCCAGTCCGCACCGTCTCCTTCTCTTGGCCGGAAGTCGTTCTTCTTTTGATTGGACAGTAGTTTGCCCACCCACGTTAACACTGCATCAACAGTCCTCTGCTCAATTGCATTGATCTTCTCTTCAATTCTGTTGACGACCAGATTTGTCGATTTCTCCATGTCTCGCCGCACAGTGATGCTGCCTGCCGCAAGCGGGATGAGAACCGTGTTTATACACGTTATCATCAGGTGTGTAATGCTGATGGCAGTGCGAAGATTTGGTAGATACGAGAAGTCTGGCTCCATTTTTGTGGACTCCTGTGATATGGCCGCATCGAGAGCCGCGTCGAGAGCAACCTCAATGTAACCCTCCCCCATCATGGATAGCAAAAGGTTCAGAAGCGCGGAGACGTCCTTTGGCGTCTCGTTGTTGACGCTCAGCTCCAATTCACGGCCCACACCTTCGGCCAGCCACTTGATCATTCGTTTGGCGAAGGATACTTTCAATTGGCCATCTTCATCCGTGAGCTCAATTTCATTCTGCTTGCTCAAATCGGTCGTCTCCTTGAGCCCGGCGACCCGCAGGAGCGTCATCTTCTGCGTAGGTGTAAATTCCGCGGAGTCGAGACGGCTGAGATAGGCTTCTTTTGCGGACGTGAAAAGTTCGCTGCTGGACTTGGCGAGAGACGCCATAAAGGTTGTCGCTGCCCTTTTCCGACGTGTGTGATAGGTGGTGAACTTAAACATGAGGGCTGTAAATAGCTCTTCCAAGTTCTTCTTTTCCCTTTCGATGTAGGTGGATCCGACAAAGTAGGGAACAAAGAGATCTTCCAGCTGCTGGTCCAGAATGACAGCGGTCTGCGATGATATTGTGTCCGGGTGCTCGGTCAAACCGTGAGCTTTCATATTCTCAACCAGCGCACTGATGTAGCTCCGCGAGGCCTGGAGACAGCGCAGGAAAGCCAAAGGAGAGACGCTGTTGGCCTTGTCAAGGACCATCTCGAGCCGTTGTTGGATGGACTGCTGGAACACACGCTGTAGAAATTTACTAAGGACCTGCTCATAGAAGGGGAAAGCTCTCTTGATGATGGCGGACTCGTCCTGGACAACTACCTTGACCTCGTCGACCAGCGACTGCAGGCTAGGCTCGACTCCCGGAGGTTCAGTATCAGGATCCGCCAGTTTCTCCCACGCTTCGGGATCTCCGCCAACCTCCTCCGAGATGAGTTGGCTCCGGTCGATGAAGAACTGATGCTGGTTCACAAAGAGTGCCGTGACGCTCGCGCCTCCGTTGAAGTCGTGAAGCACCGTCGCGCATTCCTTCATGCCGTCGAAATTGGCCTTCCGGTAGAAATCGTCAAACTGCTTCAAGAGGTCCTTCTCCAGCGTTTCGGAGAACTTCTCGATAATCTCTCTCGTATTCTTCTTTGGGCTCTGAACTTCCCCGTTGGCCTTCGTGTCGCCATTTGTTGTTATTGTATACACCGAATTGCGCCTCCCGTTCATCTCGTCCCAGCTCATCGGGTCGAGCCTCTGACTGATCCTCAACAACTGCCGCGCGATATGGGCTGACCGCACCTTGCCCTCGCTGGTACCCGACCTCCTCAGGTTCTCCAACAGTGTGATCTCCCCCTTGTTGCTGACCTCGTCCCAACACTGGATCAGGAAATGCGCGTCCAGCGCCCGCCGCCTCTGCCGATCTAGCTCCTCCAGCTTCCTTCCCGTCTCAACGGCCACGTTCCCGGTGCCCCCGGCCATGTCTCCTCCGAGGCCCGCTCCGTTGAGCGACGTGTCCAGTTTCTGGAATGATTGGATCGCCTGGTTCAGCTTCCTGCCCAGGGTGCTGAGGTTCTGTGTATGCTGGGCCTCGGCCCTGCGCACCGCGGCCGAGAGCTCATTTTCGCGAATCTCGAGGTCGCCGGAGAGCTCGTTCAGTCTCCGCTGGGCATGTTCGAAGGTCCGGATGAACGGCTTGGGGTCGAAAGGCTGGTTTCCGCTGCTGGCGGCGCCGACCGCAGAGCGACGCTGTGAAATAGCACTGTCGGAGAGATTTTCGATGAAGTCTTTGACGATATAATCTCGACTGGAGAAATCCTCGAGACCGAAGCTGGGACCCTGGGGGAATATAGAGCGCGCGGCGCTGGTGGACGCCGAGTTTATGGACGCGGTGTCCGGCATTGTTATGGATGGAGATGGCGCTGCCACATACGGAGGAGAGAGAGAGTCGCGGAGAAAGGGTGGATAGCAGAGACAGTAGTCAGTTATTGTTCAGTTCATGTTGCGGGGTCGGTTCCAGAGAGTGTCCTCGTCTGGGATGGACTGATGCGGAGGAGACGGAGCTGCGCTGGCTGCTCCGCTATTTCCACGCGCTCTTAGCACCACGGCCCATCAAAGACTTTAGCACTTCAGCTCTATATGTAATATGGCGTCGAAGGTATTATCTTCTGACTACAGCAACTATTTCTAGCAAAGTGCCGAAAAAAAAGGCTAGATCCACAGCGATACTCGTTCCGAACGCAACGTGACATGTTTCATAGATCAATGTCTTGCAAGCTGTAAGTAGTTTATACTGATATCGACCCTTTATTGCCCTTCTTCAAGCACCAGTAATAGCATGCTGTGTCTGATATGGAATAAACTTTGACCAGCATAATGGAGAGTCGACAGGGCGCAAGTTTGAGATCTCACTGTCGTTTTTTTCCCAGCCACAGTCGAGCCGGTACAGGTGCCAGCAACGACAAAAAGAATCCAGGGAAAGGATAAAAGCCGCGCCAACGATCAATTAGGTAGGGGACAAAGGTCTTGTTCTTTAAGAGCTGAATCTGACTGTGGTAAAGACTGTTCTGGAAGCTGGGAAACGATCCAATATGCTTCCGATGAGCAAACGCTTGGGGCTGGGAAGGCTGTTGGAGAATTTAAGATAGAAACCGTGCGGACAATAGCTCAACAAAGGGCTTGTCGAAGGCCTAAACATGCGAATGCTCAGGATCGTCAAGCTCAGTTTCTTGCCTTCTTCTTCATGGTATGTGGTTTCGTCTGTTTTCGGAGGATCCCAATTCCGCTGTCATAGGTCGCATTGCCATGGACATGAATATAACTGTCACAACATCTAGGCTGGATTGCCAGAAAACTGGAGATATATAAAAGCTTCACTATTGTATACTAGCCTGCCTATTTCACTGTATCTTTTAGTCTCGCTTTATCGATACTGTGTTGGTGCAACTGCATTCAAGAACCCACGAGGAACAAGGTGCAGAATTGGTCGAAAGTGCAAGCAGACAAGACGAGAGAAAGCAGAGCAGCTGGCAAGAGACGCCTTCGAAGGCTTCAATCGAGGCGCAGTCGCAAATTTGTGTTATGTATAGGAGAGGCTGGGCGACGACGCGGCCGATGACGTTGGGCAGACAGATCTGCGGATCCTCTTTAAGCTTCAATAATTCTGCTGTCCGCTTCGACGTCCGTCTTCTCCCACACCCCCCTTCCCATTCTCTCAGCAGCAGCAACGGCCGCTGCACATCTCGTTCCTCATGATCTCTTCCAGGGATACAGAGCTCTACCGACAGGATGTGCGCGCCCGCGGAGCAGCGCTCTCCGCGTCGGACCGCGAAAATATCTTGAGGTCCTACCTGCCCGACCCGTCCGCCCTGCATCGGCCACCGACCCTCAGGCGTAAGAAGACGACGGGACGAAAGTCGAAGAAGACGACGCCTGTCCGGACGTTCATCAAGTCGCAGATTCACCTGCTCGTCCACACGCTCATCCACATCCTCTTCGGCATCTACGTCCGTCTGGTGCAGAGCTACCGTGCCGTCGTCGACCGTATTCTGGCCATCCTCTTCTACCACCACCGCACCCCGGAGCTGATCCAGAAGGATGTCAAGGGGCTGAGTCGGATCCCGGAGCATCTGAGCGTCGTGCTCACGCTGCGGAAGGAGGATGATGCGCTGGAGGCGCTGATGGACGACGTTGCGGAATTGGCGGCGTGGAGCGCGTGTGCAGGAATTCCCACCCTGAGCATATACGAGAAGAGCGGTACGTCTTAAGCAGTTGAGATGTAACGGATGAATACTGACAGTCTTCAGGGATCCTGAAGTCGTACATCCCGACCCTCCACCAGATCGTCACCAGCAAGCTCTCCGCCTACTACGGCTCCCCGGCGCACCAGCCCACCCTGCGGCTCTTCGCCCCCCATCACAGCATCTACAGCCCCCCGCAGCCTCACGGCGCAGTGAAGAAGTCCAACCCGGCCACCCTGACCATGCTCCTCCTCTCCGCCCCGGACGGCCGCGAGACCCTCGTCGACCTGACCAAGACGCTGGCCGAGATGTCGCAGAACGGCAAGCTCTCGCCCGACGACATCAGCATGGAGCTGATCGACGCCGAGATCAGCGAGATCACCTCGCAGCCGTCTGCCACCAATAGAGAAGTTTCCAACGGAACAACGACCTCCCCCTACATGGTCAAACCTGAACCCGACCTCCTGCTGATCTTCGGCCCCTACGTCAAGCTGGACGGATACCCGCCGTGGCAGATCCGTCTGACGGAGATCTACTGCACGGGCGACAAGAGCAGCGGCATGACCGGTGCCGCAGAGGCGGTCGAGTACCAGGAGTTCCTGAGGGGGTTGTGCCGGTACGCCAGGGCGCAGATGCGGTTCGGGCGGTAGTCCTGTATATATATGCATATATACGTATTCTATCGTTAGAAACCGTTCGTTTGTTCTCTACATCAGATACCTATCTATATCTATCTTTAGAATGGACATGGCATGGCCCAGATCTGTTGTCTGTCTCCTGATAGGTTTTCTCTGTGGAGTTAATAAATGAGACAGAACAGACAACAGACACCTTCTAATATAATCCCATGGGACACGACGACAACCCCCATTACATTAATTAGGGTAGGGTTTTCAGGAGAGCAGTCAAGTCACTTAAGCCCCTGAGAAAAGAAACAATATAAAACCCCCCCCCAAATAAAATATCTCTCGGGATTTCTGCCCGAGAATATCAAAATGTCAGTCAGATCAGGGTACCAAACCCAACCTTAGGCAGGCAGATGGTCCAGATAGACAGACAGACAAGAACAAGAACAAGAACAAGAACAAGAACAAAGGCTGGGCCGAACCAGCGTGGATAGGTAGATAACAACAATATAAATATAATAAATACTTCATCATGAAACGCACCACTCTGATGATGATGATGATGATGGATTGTATCTATTCAATTGTTCAGAACGTCAAGCACTGGTCGTTTCTAAGTAGGCAAAGGCACCTGAAAAAGGTGGGACAAAAGGTATCTCGTTCCAGTGTATAACAATAAACTACCTAATCTAATCTAGGCAGGTATGTAGGCAGGTACGTACATTGGAAGTCATCAGATGTTGAAATGAATGGATGGTCTATCCCATGCTCTACAACAGACAACACAGAATGATAGTGTACAGTATGGCGCCTAGAACAAGCGGGCATATAAGGTATATATATATATATATATATATCACAACGATCAACCGATGGACTTCCCTCCCACAAAAGCACAGCGGGTCGGTCGTAGGAA
>NW_027192536.1:35232-84478 GCF_041956765.1 Thermoascus crustaceus | reverse complement strand
TTCTCTCTCTCTCTCTCTCTCTCTCTCTCTCTCTCTTGATCAAGGCACACACATGCGACAGAAGGGGATGGCGCTGGCCGCGCCTGTTGACAGGTAGATAGATAGCTTGTTCCGGCCGGACAGGTTTGGATGGGATTATTGTTTAAACTTGGGTGCGGAGATGAGAGCCATCTTCGAGGAGGTCTGCTCCGGTCTGGGGTTTCAAGAAGGAGATAGGCTGATTGCAGGGCAAATGGATGAGCCGGAAGGCGAGAACCCCCAGCAGCACGGGACGGGGGCGCGGAGGTAGGGAGCTGAACAGGACTTTTTTTTTTTTTTTCGGCGACCCACGACGACGTCTTGCTCGCACGTCACACAGCCAAGGGATTGAATCTCGTGGATGGGGAACGGGACTTCCCCGGAGGCGGAGATGGAGAGTGTACAGGTTTAAGCTTACCTGCAGTAGAACAGTAGAACAGTAGAACAGTAGAACAGCAGCCGAACTCGACAAGCGAGAGATCAGCCAGCGTCCGATCCCCCGCATGCGCGTGCCGCGTCCCCGTGTTTTGTCCCTGGACGGCCGGCAAAGGTCATATCCGCGGCATCCAGGGCGCGGGAACGACATGTCGATAGGTATATATAGATGGTCAGGATGGAAGCCATGGGCCATACGAAGACAGCGTATGGGCTGGGGCATATGCCTCGAGGAAGGATGATGGCTTGAAGGTCGGATGTCTGTGCCGAGCATGGCGTTCGGCATCGGGACGCCTTCCGAGCTGCGCTGTCCGAGGTACGGAGCACAGTCTTCCTGAGCTTCTGGACACTCGGTACATGTGTTCGTTCGTAAGCTGTGGGAGGCACTGTTCCTGTCTGTAAGAAAGATCCAGTCAAGAGACAGACCAGATGCATGCTGCCATCAGACAGAATGGTCAAATGCCTGCACTCGAGTGTGGATGTGGATTTGTGGGGTCGAGACTCTCTGACGGCAGCGCGCCCGGCAAGCGGCCCAGCGCGACACTACCGACAACGCTGGGTGCAGCGTGCCTGTGCCTGTCATACTCGGATATCTGGACGCTTCCCGGATGTTGTTCTCTGCCTCTCCAACGGCTTCATTCTTAAGAAGCCGGCGTCCTTGGTTCTGCGCGGCCCGTCGTGCGCTCGGATCCTGCGCGGCGCATGCCATCAAATACATAATCCATCGCCCTTCCCCGCGAGGACATTCCCTTCCACCTGTCTGTTCCTGCATGTCATGCCGGTAGCGTCGTAGGATAGCCCTCGATGGAAGAGGGATCCGATGCCAGAGCCCCTCGCCGCAAGAGGGTGTCCCGCGCCTGTGACCGCTGCCGCAGCAAGAAGGATAAATGCGACGGTGCCCGTCCGACCTGCTCGTCCTGTCTGGCCTCCGGTCAGACCTGCTCCTACGACCCCCACGCGAAGAAGCGTGGCCTGCCCGAGGGCTATGTCCGCGGCCTCGAGAAGCTGTGGGCCTTGGCGCTCTGCAACATCGACGGCCTCGAGGACACCGCGCTGGCCCTGCTCGGGGCCACCGCCGAGTCCGCGGGCAGACGGCCACGGCTGATGCAGCTCTGGACGGGCGAAGCCACGTCGGAGAGCCTGCACGATGCCTGGAAGACCAGCCGGCTCTTTGGAGCGCTCGAGAAGATGCTCTCCCACTCCGACGCGGACCGCGCACAGCTGTCCGCGAAACGCTCGCGAGAGGAGGGCGACCCTTCTTCCTCCGGAGGCCTATGGGGGTACCGGGTGACCAGAGCGCCGACTCCCCAGGGGCTCGATGCGCCGCGGGTCGTGGATCCGCTCACGTCTCCCCAGGCCAAACGGGCGAGGCTGTCGTCCGGATCGGACAGCGGACGTCTGCCCCTGGCCCCGGCGGAGGACCATCCCCTGCGACTCCCGCCGCAGGCCTCTCAGCTCCTGGAGATCTACTTTGCGAGAACACACTCCTGGTTCCCGGTCATCGCGAAGCACAATGTTCTACGAGCGTCCTACCTCTACGCCAGCGGACCGTTTTATCCCGGGAAGAATGCGCCCGGATCGGGGGACCATGCCGCGCTCTGGGCGATCCTGAGCTATACCGTGGCTCAGTTGAAGTCGATGCCGTCCGAGGATGGGGAGACTCCTCAGGAGACGTCGGCCCACACGCTATCCAAGGCGAAGGGATTCTACTCCGTTGCCCGAAACCTCATTCCCTCTGAGAAAGAGCGATTTGAGGTCGGGCACATCCAGGCGCTGCTTCTGCTGACCCTGGTCAACGTCGGTATGGAGGATTGGACGGCTGCGTGGTTGCTCAGCGGACAGGCGGTGCGCATGGCGCTGGCCATGGAACTGGGAACGTTCTCCAACGCGAGACGTTCGGACGAGCTGAAGCTGGGAAAGGCGGTCTTCCTGGGGTGTTTCGTTGTCGATTCGATCCTTTCCGTTCGTCTATCCAGGTGCCCCGGTATGCGACCCGAAGACGTAACCGCGGTCGGTCTGCTGGAGGAGGACGGCCTGGAGGAATGGAATTCGTGGGTCGACGTCCTCGGTGGCAGGGTCCAGGGCCGCAATCCCCCCCGTCGCGGCCCTCTCCTTGCCCTCAGCTGCTTCAACCGTCTGGTTGAGCTGGCCAGCGTCCTCAACAAGATCGCCCGGGACCCGTCGTCGTCGATGGGATCTAGTGATCTTGCCTCTCCGCGGCGGATCCTCCTTGACCTCAGGCGGTGGGATGATCGCCTGCCCCTTGGCTGCCGATTGATCGGCCCGGAGAGCGTCTTCCCGGAGCGACATTCCACCCTGCTTCCCCACCAGACCTTTCTCTGCTTGACATTTATCGCAACCTTGTTTTCGCTCTACTCCCGTTTCATCACTCACCAACAGTCTCATCAGCGGTCCGCTTTGGAGGGGACGAAGAAGATTCTTTTCCGCATGCTCCCGGTGCTTTCGCAATATGCAGACAACTTCCGGGGCTTTGGCCTCCCGCCCCTATTCGAATTCCCCCTGCGGTCCATCGTCGAGGGGGCTTTCAGGCTGCGGGGAAGACTCGAGACCGACGCCTTTCCTTTCCTCCGGTGGATGGAGTCGCTGCTCCAGAGAATCTCAGACGTTGACTGCAATTGGCCCGTCTTTGCTTCACTAACGGCGGCCATTGAGCATGGCCAGCTGTTTGGGGATCTGCCGGAGCCGCAGGCATCCCGGCCGTTCCAGGGCTCGAGGTTGGATGCGCCGGTGTCCGGGGCATCACGGGGGACGTATGGCGCCCTTCTTGGAGATGCACTGTCGATGGGACTGACTACTGCGGGGAGACCCCACGATGGTGCTCGACCAAGTCAGCAGGACGGTTCTCTCATGTCGACCGACGACATTGAATCGGACTATACTTCCACGATTCTCGGTATCACTATCCCCGTGGATGGTAACTACATGACCCCACAGGATTCGGCAACAGAGATCACGGCAGACCTGCCGGTGATGGACACATCATTGGAACGGCCAGCAGACGGGTCGTCGACCTTCCTCGAAGGAATGCTCTCTCAAGATGCCCCCGACATGACGAACCTGGTCCCTGTCACCCAACCGCATCCGCCGACCCCCGAGTCCTCAATCTCGAATCCCCTGCTCCACACTGCCGCTCCCAACTTGACTGACGCTTCCCAAAATACGGACGAAGGCTCCAGCCACGACACCAGCGGTCACGGTTCCGCTGAGCACTCTCCCCCGCCCAACGACATCGACTCCATCTTCAAGGACCTGGCGTATCTTGACACGAACGAGTGGGCCTCTAGCCGTGAAGAGGGGTTGAAAGAGTTTGGTTTCATTGATGATAATACCTTCCACGAGTTCTGCAACGATCCGGACCGTCTTGTGGGGTCCCAACCGCTGGTGCATCCGCCTTCGATCGCGGACATATGGCCTCCGCCTGGATTTTTCCCTGAGATGTTCCAAGAAGATAACGAGGAAGTCGGGGAACGGGTGAGCCACCGTTCATCCAGTCGTAGTTTATGCTGAAGACTTCCCTGAGCTGCGCTCGGCCGAGAGGCATCTATCTCATGGAGCTTAAAATATCTGCTAATTTTTGATGATACGTAATGCGTGACGAATTCCGCTGTGCCATGGCAGCCCAATACCATTTATGCCTTTTTTTTCATATACCTTTTATGATACCTATTCCGTGAGTTCTTCTCCGTTTGAACCTCGGTTGTTGATGGCACTAATGACGGCTTGCAACGCGTGCTCGAAAGAGATCCAAGAGAAAGAAAAAAAAAAAAAAAAAAAAAAAAAAAAAACTAGGCTCCCCGTTCCCAGTCTTTCTATGCGTGCACATCTTCGTCCGGACCCTCGACACACCTCTCCTAATGGGTTGGCGTCTCATGAGATACCCCCTTCTCGTGGTTGACGAACGTCCTGCAGCGCCGGTCAGGTGCGTGCTCTGCCGTCATATCTACCCGCTAGAGAGGTAGGCAGCGGCCTCGGGACACTTGGAGATGTTACTGTAGTACATGCAATGTATATACATACGAGCTAGCTTTTTGCAGTTACATCTAGGCTTATCCTGGAGGTTGGGTTTAACTATGCAAATGTGAGATACCCCAGTTGAATACATGCCACACTCGATGTTATGTATGTCAATATGCAGTCCTGTCCAGCTATTCACCCCAGACCTCCACAAACAGTACGAAAGCAATTGAGATGTATAACGCATATATCCACAAGTAGGAGGAATACAAGACGGCTACACGATTGGTCAATCGCCATCACATATCACACGTATGCATCTGGTTTTTCTTTTTCTTTTTCTTTTTTTTTTTTTTTTTCCTACTCCACCCAGGAGCCTACATTAGCGTGGTCCTCGCACAGGACATCACAGGGTCAAGGCGTCCCGATCCCCGCAGAACCCGCCATCTCCATCTCTCCCAATGATCACGTCACAGCGCAGCTCAGGAACCGCTGCGATCGACCAACTAACCTAGCTAAACTTTCCACGCTACACAGTGCAGCAGCATCCCCCGATGCACCGCGCGCGAGCTCAGCTCAGCTCAGCTCAGCTCTTTACGAGGTGCGCGTCCTGCGAAGGATGATTGCGATGAAGACGCCCTTCCAGGCCAGGTCAGGCTGCCCGCGGGCATCACATCGACCGGTTCTCCCTGTACCTGATCAATAGGTTGAATCACTCCCTACTCCGCACTTCCTCTGGTCGGGCAGCAGAGACATCTCGTCGTATCCACCATGGACCCGCAGAACCGTCAGGCCGCCAAGCCAGCGGCCACCGTCGGGATCAAGCTGGTGGAGCGCAGACATCCTCCCCTCCAGTCCTGTACCGTGTGCAGGAGGCGCAAGGTCAAGGTCTGACGCTCTCTCTCCACGACAAACATCCAGGGAACAACGTTGGTAATGACTTAAGAGAGTATGTACTAAAAAGAGACCGGTGTGACCGCGTCAAGCCCTGCCACGCCTGCTGTCTCCGCCAGGCGCCGTCCGAGTAGATCGATGGGCTGAAGAGCCGGCTGGCTGGGGTTGAGAGGGCTACCGACAGACGGCATGAAGCAGAGAATACTGCTGCTGCTGCTACTACTACTACAACAACAACAACTACTACTACTACTACTACTACTACTACTACTAGTGTAGTGCAGCCCGGGCTGCAGAATCGGCCTGCACAGCATACTACGCAGTCGACATCCCTGGAAACGCTCTTCCAGATCGTCACGTCCGCGCCCCGCGAGACTGTTCTTGCTTCTGCGGGAAGGTCGTGGGCTCCTGATGTTCAGGCCGGCAGGGCTGGCCACGGGCAGCATCTGCAGGTCGCTAGGAGTTTATCTCAGGTAGCTGGGAGTATGCCTCCAGGTGACATCCCTCGTCTCTAAAAACGATACATCTAGCTCAGTGTCAAAGACAACCAGCCAAATGTCCAGCGGCTTTCGTTTACTGCCGCTCCAAACCCCGGAAATCTGATCCTGGAGCCGTTCATCGAGCGTTTCATAGTGTTTTTGTCTTTTTGGTAACTTTTTAGGCACAAGGAAGGTTAGCTAATGTTTTTTTTTTTTTTTTTCATTTCCAACACCTGTCAGAGTTACAAGGTAGGTGTTTCGTCTCTTGTCACTAGAGATCGATCCTTCTTAAGTTGCTAGATAGATAGGCAGATCATATAAGTATGAATACAGGTAGATTTTTTTCTTAGCAAGAAAGGAGAAGTGGGTAGTAATTATCTACTGACATGAATTTAAATTATGTTGAAACAAAAAAGTTTGCTTCTGGGGGGGGGGAGTGGGGTGAATTTGGAGAACTAAGAGAAAAGGTAAATTAATTGTTATCTTTGTAGGATTTGAGCAGATTTAAGTGGCTACGGGCTTTGGATTGGATGAGATGCGTGAATACCTCTGTAAGTATATATATATTATTATGTATATGTAAATAACTATGTAGATTTACATCTCTGTCAGCAACTAACTACTCAGCTATATTTACCATCATGACTTCTGCACTCGGGAATATTCTCCGAGTCTACCAATCTGGACTAGAAAGGACATCACAGTAACTTTGGTGGATAAGATTTTGAGTGACTGCCTTGAGTGACTTTTGAACTCGGATCAGCTCTTTGCCTTTTTTTCTTTTAAGCTTCTTTATGGATTCCCCCCACCCCCAATCAGGATGGTTATAAAGGAGTTGTTGATGGACTTCTCAGCTAGCTTATCTGATGACACTGATCTTGTTCTTGTTTGTCTACCTGGAATTGGAATGAAAACTGTCCCGTTGGCTTTTTCCTCATCTCAACTCATATTATATTCGTTCAAAATTCAATTCATGATGAGTGCGACCCTTCTGCGTCGTGTGTACTGCCTTCCCTGTTGGTTTCCTGTCCGTTGTCTTGCAGCTTTGATTTTGGTAGATTGATTGACGGGTACGAGAGAAACTGATCCCTGATCCATCGTCGGGATGCATGTACACGTAGAGCGGACGGAAGAAATAGAATCGAAAAGGAAAAAGAAAAAAAAAGAGGTAGTTTACTCAAGTTGGTTGTATTAATTGAGATTCTGTTCGGCTGGTTGGTCTCCTACCAAATCAAGTCGGATAATATGGTTAGTGATCCACGCCTAGAGATCGTTTCGAACTTTGGGTAAGTGTAGATATATTTGTCCTCCTTAACTCGAGCTTTGACAAGGAAAGCAGAGCAAGAAACACCGGTCGTTGATGAAGGGTAGTATTTTTATCTTCGTCTCTGGGATAAAGACTGATGGGTATACTTCCAAGCTATCATAAGTATATAGCACTACCTAGAAAGTACAATCGACCGGCATTCGTATTTGAGTCGGAGGTATCCATGTCCTTCTGTACAGGATGATCATTCAAACATTTCCCTTTTTGCTAAGGAAAGGCAGCATATCATCTACTCCGTAGATGAGTATCTTGACAAAAAATACCCGAACCGCTCTTTCGTTCGCTCGCTGCTCCCACTCCCACTGCCTGGGCTTCCGTCACTCGTACTCGGGCTCCCCTCCTCGTGGACCCGCACGACGATGTCCGTTTTGACCGTCACATGGCCGGCGCTTGTGAGCTCTATGTCCGGGTCCGACTGCTGCGCCTGGATAGTCCGCTCCGATGACCGGCGGTCCCAGTTCGAGTTGCCGTCCGTCTTGTTTATGTCTGCCATTTCCACGACCGTCATGCCCGTGCTGCCGCTGCTCTGGCTGGGCTTCTTTTCACGGTTGTTGTAGTGGCTCGAGTAGGAGCTCGACCGGAAGTAGCGGCCGCCGCGGCTTTCGCGGCGCTGGTCGACGAAGGTGCGGAGGAAGAGGCGGATGACGGGGGCGCAGGTGGCGATTAGGATGCTGTAGTTTTCGATTCTAGATACTATGGTCAGTAATGTTTAATAATGATGGATACAGATATGGTGCCGGAGGGTTGGGTATCATGCACTCACTTGACCCAGAGGATAAACGATACAATGTTATCTGGCTTTGTTAGCTTGAGATTTATATCATGGTCATGTTGGTACTTACATGTAAAGTCCAATCGGTCACCGAGGGATTTCAGGAGCTATGCACAACGTTAGCAAGCGTACCAGTGCAGCTCCGGCCAACATACGTAGGTCTTGACGATGGAGGCGACCCCAGACAGTATGAGCGGTCCGCTCAACGTGACCGTCTGCCAGATCCGGCGCGAACGCATCGAGCTGTTGAGCTTTCGGAACTGCGACCAGACGGACACGTCGGGGTTCCGCTTCAGGGTCTGGATGAAGAATTGCCACAGCTCGAAAGCGGCGATGACTGCGAGGAAAAAGTCAATCACCGTGTTGAAGCCTGTAGATAAGTATGTGAGCTGTATTATCATGTATGTTGATAGGAGGACGACTTACCACCCTGTACGAATCCAATGGTGGTCTGTACTGATGGATCTTGACACTTTACCGATCCGTCCTTTGGAAGGGGATCCCACATGTAGTGGAAGTACCTTGTCCTGTCGGACTGAGAACTGTCAGCTCAACGTTTTCTCCTTTTAGGGGAATTAGGGCATACTGGACGGTACGGATGAGGCCCGCACTGGACGACTATCTGTACGATGGTAACAGAGTTCACGATAATCTGTACCATCATGCAGAGGATGATAGTCAATCGCAATCGAAGGTCGCTGGCAGCGAAACACTGGTAAAGAAACCATGTCATCCCGGCCCGCGAGACCATCGCCGCAGCCACAGCTACGTTCGATTAGCAAGACGCCTATTACTATAACGTTTGTATAAGGCTACCTGTTGGCTGCGAAGCGTAATCAAACCTCAATGCCTGGACCTTCTCTTCCGGCGTCAGATAGAAAAAGTGTCTCCCAAGTCCCCAGTTGGAACTGCAATGGTCAATATCTGCATTTTCAGCCTCGAGTCAGAGATGCCTACCTGAGTTGGATCAACGTCATATGAAGCACATCAATAGAATAACCGACGAAAAATATCAAATCTTCCACACCCCATACTCGTTCCGGAGCTGTCACCTGTGGGAGCGACCAGCGGACCCATGCTTTCATGAAAAGCCTGAAGATCAAGACCAGGCCAACGATGCCGGTGATGATCTAATTTGCGTTAGATGCTGTATGAATTGAGCGTTGATATTCGCAGTTGACATACCCAGCAGCCCCTGAATATATCCGTCCCTTTCTGCACGTCAGCGAAACCCTGCGTCGCTCGGCAAGGACTGCTTACCTATGTTGACATCGCCTTCTCCTGGTGGTGGGACATCCATCTTTGGATGGAAGACTTGAATGAAAGCACTATCTTAGTATACGCAACATCAGAATGCGCACACAAGACCAGCCAGCATAGGACGCGCTACTGTGCGGAGGAGACTTCGGCGAATATTGACAAGACTGATCGCAAGTCATGAATCACTCATGGTATATACGCTCACGCCATCAAATCCTCGAGGCGTTCGATCAGGACGCTCGCGGTTCTTTATTTGAACGAGATTTTTTGTTTCTGTTGGTTGGCCATCAGACACGAAGGATGATCTCCATCGCAGCTCACTGAAATAAATGACACCAGTAAGCTGCTTGCGACAATTGATTTTGCTCCAGAGAGCCTTCTGCAAGAGCTATTGTGATATAGCCATATCTGGCGCTTCTACCAGTATTTAAGAGCCAATCAGAAAGCTCGCAACTCCTGTCGGATAAGGTGGAGGAGATGCAAGACAGGAGGGGAAGCGCGAGCGGAATAGGTGCTGTGCATCAGCTCCGAACTCTACAAGAATGATTAATATCCTCATCGTAAAACGAGCGAGCTATGTGCTATGCTCCAACTATCTTGGCCAAAATTAACATCTGTGGACAAAACTAGCACATACCGTGTAGAGTAAACTCTAACGTTGGCCAACTATGGAGGCTGGATGGGACATCCTGAGGCAACTAGTGGACCCAGCCACCACGATCTAGCAATCATGTTCGCAGAGAAGAATCAGAATTCGGGGCGTTTAGCCTTACGATGCCGATCAAATGGCGTGGTGTCTCGCATCAGCGTCCAGCGGAGAATCACGTAGTGGAGCTCAATCGGGAGCTGCTCCAGGGAATGTCGTGGTGGAAACTGCAGATCTCGATACGCCAGCGACAAAAGCGGTATTCCCTACTTGATCCATGTCGCTGCAAGGGGCTGGACTGGGGAACGGAAGCCATGCGGTGAGTGGCACGAGGATGACCACATGTTAGATAACCGAAGTGCTCTACAGAAGAGATGTTTGGTATTCGTACTTCAAACTGCCGGTGATGTACTGGCCACTCTGGGCGTTGATAACCAGAAAATAGGACGTCAAGCCAGGGGTGCTCATAGTGTCTTGTCAGCAGGAACTAGCACTACATCGACGCTCGAAAAGAGACAGCACAGCATGTCACCATCTCGCAGCTCTCTGTGCGGCCATCACTTGTCTAATACGGGGCCAGATCCGAGCAGAGGCTGCTTGCGGATGACCTGTAGAGTCATGGAGTCCCCTGTTGAACTCTCTTTGTCTGCCGGTTTTCCTGCATCTGGTAAGCATCAGGCTACAATGTTGGCTTTGCCAGTATGTTTGTTGACAGCTTACGATCGATCTTTCGCGCGATGGACCGTCTCGTACCCCGCCAGTTCGACGGACAACCGTAGCCAATCGCTAAGCATATCAAATTGCGTGGTAGTTAGCCCCCATCGCTCATGATCATCATGGGCCAATTTTGGCTAATGGTTTCCAGAGCGTGGTGTATGTTGATATGAGAGACGTACTGTAGTATGCAAGGAGCCTGGACGAGTCGACGCAAGGGAGGGCGTGACCTGGCGGGCCCTAAAGAAATCCTAGTTGGGAGCACAGGCCCTTTTTCTACTCCATAAATTAGTACTGTGTACTGTGTACCTATTATTAAGTCAAGCGAATAAAGAGAGAATTCATGCATATACCCTCTTATCAGGTCAGCTGAACGGCTGGTACTTTTGCAGGAAGCTAGCGGCTCTTGACGTCCAGCATTGGATGGAGAGGGTTCAGTAGCGGCCGCCAACCTGACTGATAGTTTAGTTCCAAGTCCAACCGACTATCCTTCGACGGGATCGACAGCTAACCGCCTAGGCTCTCGGGAAGCAAGGGGCCGTTGATGGTTTGTGCGAAGAGTGGAGTTGGAGCATCCGTCTTTTCCGAGAGATCACCGCTGCGATTCGAACGATTGTGGGGCCGTCTATATCGAGTGCCGAGGATCATCGATATCTGTGATCCTGGGTAAAGAAGTTCACTGCATATCATTATCATCATCACCTCGCAGCGTACAATATAGCTGGAATGGAAAGGATCCGTTGTCTTTTTCTGCTCGGTTGGAGTCAGATTGACCTCGGTTAGAGAAGTTATATTTTGTCAGCGATCTTTTCCTTCGTAGGCCCTAATATTACATTGCTGCATCTGCCTCTATCCCTGGTTGTAAAGTGGATAGTCCGTTCAAGTTCACGATATTCAATTAGACAGCATGGGATGTTGTGACGGAAGATTTATATGTTGTATGTACCTTCAATCGCGTAGTATGGGTAATGCCCATGAAGGGTATGGGTGTTCGCATACCGTTCTGTCGGTTTTCAAGTCATATATACAGTTCATGTATACGAGTAAAAGCGGTCAGGCTCTTCGCATCATCCCAAATCCTACAGATCATGCCATCTTCCTCATCTCGATCAGCCCCTCCCCCGCGGGGGGATGCGCCTCAAAGGTTACCTGCAGCCCGCACAGCGCCGCCATCCGCTTCCACTCACTGCTGCTGCGCTCCCGGCCCGCGTACAGCGTGATCATCGTGGCGTGCATACTGCCGTATTTGATGTCCTTGGTGAACTCGTGGATCAGCAGACGCGAGTACGGCGCCATGGCCGTCGCGATCTTCTGCAGCAGCTCGAGCGCGTCCAGGTCTGACAGGTTGTGGAAGATGTGTGTTAGGGAGTAGTTCAGCGCACCGCGAACAGGCTGCGGACTGCCGTCCTTGAAGTTCCACTCCATCATTGTCACCTCAGGCACGCTGCCGATCTCCGGGTTGAACTCCTGCAGGACGAGATTGTGCGGCTGGAGGTGCGGATACGCCTCCTTGACCTCGAGGAGCATCTCCCCGCGGCCACCGCCGATGTCGACCATCACGACCGGGCTCTCCGTCCCGGAGACAGCGGCGTCCAGGTCGTACCCGAAGCTCTTGACGCGCTCGGGCATCTTCCCGAATTTGCCAAACTTGCCTTCCATGAATCTGTTGAAGCTATCCATGCGGCCCTGGCGCTGCATGATGGAGTATGTGTGCTCCCGGGCGAGTTCCTCATCCCCCATCAGCTTGTAGGCATACTGCATGGGTGTGTCAGCTTCTTTGAAAGGGTACTCGAAGCCAGTGTCGACCAGCTTCCGCATCAGAAAGGCTCCTGCGAGGAGCGGCTCGGTGGTACTGTCAAAGAGGAGTTAGTTGCGGATCAACCATAGACAATAATCATCCTCAGACGCTGGTTGCTAACAAGTGAAGCGCCCCATGCTGCGCGGACGGCATATCTATCATGTGCCTGGTTATGGCATTTGCGCTGTATACGTCCTCGTCTACCTGTTCGACCAGGCCCAACCCGGCCATAATAAACAGTGTATCCTCTGGCAGGATGAGTGAACGGGCGACAGTAACCAAGGACTATTGGAGCCTCTTACGAGTCAGTCGTAAACCTGCATCAGGTCAACTCATAATCGCTCCGGCGAGAACCATCCGCACATACATAATGGTGATTGTTTCTTAGATTCCTCGCTCCGGGCCTCGTCGCAGGCACGCATCACCTGCTCTGCCGTTGCGGGCTGGCCGATGCGGACGAGAGTCGCGAAGAGGTCAAAATGGATGGCGATGGGCACAAAGGCCAGGGCCGCCGCCTGCGGCATTCCGTCTCAGACTCTATTTCTCAAGAGTAACTGCAAGGGCTTTTTACTTACTTTGGTGACGGTGGCCGCGAGGGCTGCTCCAGGGGGTGGCGGCTGCATTTTCAACAAGTCGCGGGGAATAAAGAGTTCCAGACAGAGGCTTGAGTGCTATCACGTTATGCCCAGCTCCCATCGTATCAATTATACTTCTCGATGTCTTCTATTTTTGCCGTATTCCTCAGGCAGACGGATATTATGGATGCCACGATGGACGCAAGGGGCTCAGACACGCGAATGGACGTGTCACATTTTCTTTGGACACAGTCACAGAGAGATGCCAAATATCGGGTAGTAGCGCAGTACTGTCCATGTCAACTTTAGGCCAGACCTAGCGAGTCTGTTAGTGTTGGGAGGGAGTCTGTTATCCCGGGGGTTGATACGTCCTCCGCGGCTCGGGGTGATCCCCCGAGCGACGATCCCCGCTATCCAACACACTTTGACATCCTATCGCGCTTACGTCCTGCGGAGTTTCATGCATCGATCAACACGGCCAGATCACCCTCGAGAGAGGAGAGAGACCCGTCTGCGGGCCGCAGTTAGTCTTCCTAGTTTTTACCCGCCCGTATCGCTTCGCTGGCTGCGCGCTATGAGATGGTTCACAAAGCGTAACCATGGCCCTTTGGGTCCTTGTTTTCAGATCGACGTGCTATAGCACACTCAGTAAAAAGTGGTAGGTGAGCCTAGCCCCAAGGAAGAGCTCTGTACTTTATACTCGGTCTCATTGTTCTGTCTCGATTTGCCCGCAGGGGTGCCTCAAACCCGGTGCCTCAAACCCGCTCCCCAAGCCAGGGGCGCTTTGTCTATTGGGACATTAACCCCCCCCCTTCGATGTCTTACACACTTATGTACACTACTAATTGCTATAATAATGACAAGATTTAGAGGATGGAAAGCCTCTGTCCCCCATCCTTTTAGACTCACACTAATCTAGTCCGCGCGGGATGGGGATGTTTGCGGTGCATCAGTCCAAGTAAACACCCTTTTGTCGTTACTTAACAGGCTTCTCCTCGAAGCAACGGCGTCGACGCCGTCCTGCGCCGTCATAATCGACTGGGCTCAGACGTGGAGACATCATATGCGATATCAAACCATGTGGTAACTGGATTTCCCCCGAACATGTGGTTTACAGCTGTCCGGGCATAGAAAAGACGGCCTTGTTCGCATTCTTTGAGCTATCAGGGGCAAAGTCAATCGTTATCTGTCATTCCTTTCTTCAGTTCTGTTTCTATCTTTATTTCAATCCCTGCTGCCTCTTCTGTCTTTCCTTCTACGCCTCTAACTGCAGAAAATTGTCTTTGCACTATATCGCTCTCTATTGGCATACACGTCTGAAATTTCAGACGGATCTCATTCTTTTTTCCTGCTAGTATCTGAGAGACCGCCATCATCATGTCTGCACTCGAATCGCTCGAGACAAAGAGCCTTGATGGGTTGAGTTTCGAGATAACCCCAGAGGCGTTCGAGACACCATCCCTCGAAGCACCATCCACTGAGAATAATAATGATCCGAACATTCTCAAGGAACCAGATCCAAATGACACCGCTAGTCCCCAGAACTGGAGTCGACACAAGAAGAACTTCATATTTGTTGCATTGATGTCGAGCTCTATTCTTGCAGACGGGTAAGCACCTTGGCTATATGGAATCCCGATATCCTGCTGATACGGATCTCAGTGCAATGACCTGGGGCGCAACTCTGATCGTTCCGCAAGCGGTGGAATGGGGAATCAGCACTACGCATTCTGCCACCAGCATGAACTATGGTATCCTGCTACAGGGCTTCGGCGGTGTCTTCGCTGTGCCTTTCATCGAAGCTTACGGACGGTACAGCCCGACATGCAGATCCTTCGCGCGAACACACTGACGTTTCTATAGTCTTCCAATTTGGCTCTGGCCTCAGATCGTGACCCTGTTCATGGTTCTCGGAGCTACTCTATCAAACAACTGGGCAACGTTCACAGTATTCCGTTCTCTCCAGGGCTTCTTTGGCACTGTGCCGCAAGTCGTTGGCCTCCCGATCATTCACGACATGTATGCGCCGAAAGGTATGTTCACATCCAATCCATAAGTTCGTTGATCGATGTTGCTAATTTCTAATAGACTGGCCTCGCATGGTCAATATCTGGTACGTCTGTCTCTAAGAGGCCGCTGCAGCGTTCTAACACTCCCAGGGGCACGACTTTTCTAGTTGGACCATTCCTTGGACCCGCCATAGCGGGATATATCGCCGATGGGAGCAACTGGAGGGCCTCTTTTGGAGTCCTCACAGTACTCTACATCGTTTCCACGCTCATGATCTTCCTCTTTGCACACGAGACGTACTATGTCAAGGGAGAGCGTACCCAAGTGACGTCCCGTTCGAAGTCTCTCTTTGGCATCGGGAACACCCACGTTCCGAAACGTGCTACGTTGGCGGACCAGTGCAAGACCCTAACTTCTCTGATCTTCAAGCTTCCGCTGTTGCTGACTGGTAGGAAATCGACTGTCCCTCGTTTTCCAGTGTATCTAATATTTCCCTCACAGGCATCGCAACTATGGTTAACACTACCTGGCCTATCGGTACGCTCGCCTCTCAACTGTCAAGAAAGACATAACCATTGACGCGCTCCAGGAATCACGACTACCGTTGACGCAATTCTTCATGCCCCACCGTATCTCTTTAATACCGTCCAAGCCTCCTCAATGAGGTTCGCCGGCGTGATTGGCGCTCTTTGCGGTAAATCAAGAACTAACCTAGTTGGCCTCCTTAACCCCAAGGCGCTGACAGACTTCTCCTTCCAAGGTTACGCCTTCGGCTTCTTCTTTAACGAATGGGTCTTCAACTCCCGCCGTACGCACTGGCGAGCGGAGTATCGCCTGCACGGTGTCTGGTTCGCGGTCGCCAGCATGGCCTGCGGCCTGCTGACCTACGGTCTGACGCTGAACTTCGGCAAGCATTGGATCGGACTCGCCTTTGGCTGGGTTATGGTGAACACTGGAATGATTTCAAGTACTGTGTACGCGAATGTCCACTGCCCCCCGCGCTTCCGAGACTTTCTCCATCTAACAACCAGTTGACCACAGCGCTATAACCGCCTACGCCCTCGAGAAATACCCCGACCATCCGACCTCCGTCTCAGCCATTATCAACATGTGGCGCACCTGCGGCGGCTTCTCGGTTGCGTACTTCCAGCCAGCCTGGATCGCGCACAACGGGGCGGGCGTCGTTTTCGGGATCCAAGCCGCTATTGTCGCGCTTTGTGCCGTCCTCACCCTTACGCCTATCCTTGTTCTGGAGAGACCGAAACTTAAGCCGGAGCCCGAGCAGCAGGAGGAGATGGTATCCGAACGATGTGATGATGATGATGACGATTATGATGATGTTAATGAAGAACCCGGAATGAGGGAAGTCCGTTGCTTTACGGCGGACTCGGCTTGAGTATATACCGTACATATAATTGATGTGTTTATGTCTTTGGTGGATGCTCGCTTGATGGACGTCATGTATTTATGCTGTTGCATCTTGTATGATTTATGAAGGCCAATGGAGATGTCATTTAAATATTGATATATTTCAAGATACTCGCACATCTCTTCTCGATCAGAAAAGGCCCTGCGGCATTGTTCCGAGTTCACATAGTCTGAATCTCTAAGTAGAACAGACGGGTATCTCAAGCCTGTGGGTTAGAGGTCCTAAATTCTGGCCTTCTCGACGGGTCTGGTCATTTTAGTTAGTAATTGAAATCCCTAGATAGGTATCCATGCAACTTTTCGTAGTGCAAGCGGCTCGTTTACTTACTCACATGGACTACACGCCTCGGCGACTTTGGGACCATATGACCCAGTCTCTCAAACACGTCTTCTTTCAGATCCCCACTGCTCTCATTGACATCGCTCACGTACACGACCTCGTCGTGTTTCTGGCCGATGGTGCTAAGGAGCTTGTCGACCTTCTACGGACTATGTTCGCGCGTGGAGTTTCGAAGGCCTTTATTTAGGGTATGTACTGTACTGTACCATTGAATCCAAGCATAGTTTTTTCAAAGAGCTGCAAGATTTCCTCGCTGATAAAACCCATTTTGTTTTGCCACTGGTACGAGAACCCAGTAGATGTGATCCCCGCCGGCCCATCCAGAGCCGACGTCGCGAGATTATACAGACCGAAGCCGGACACTTGACGACCTGCGAGGGCGTTGGCGGCCACCAGGAATGTGGCGTCGAAGAGATGTGCTCGCGCATGATCCTCTTCATCGACTCGTTGGTCTCGTCCGTGTACCGGTAAAAAGTGCATCGGATGGAAGCTGTTGATCTTGATCAACTTGTGGCCGTCAATATCACGAAGTTGAAGCTCTCCGCTTCTTCTGACGGACGAGCAGAACGTGGTAGCAAAATCGTTATTCTCCACGCTCCGTGCGTCGCACTGGCAGACCAACACCACGTCCGGACGCAGTGAAGCCAACACCTGGTCGTGTCGTACGCCAGCTCGTCATCAGCCGCGCGTGCTTCTTCCATCTGCCTCGACCAGATCCTCTTGCTCCGAAACGGTTCTCATATCCAACACGACCGCATTCTCCAGACTCCGCTGTCCATCAAACGCCAAGCGGAGCGAGCCATCCACATGTCGCAGCGTGGGGGACGCATCGACCATCTCGTCATACGAGACGTCCTCGGCCTTGTCGCTCGGCTCGAGGAGCAGCACCACCAGGTCCCCATGACCTGTGGCCAGCCGTATGGCGTTTTCCCGCGCCTGCGAGGTACCTTGTCATCGTGTTGCGAGCGCATCGAGTACGTCCAGGTGTCTAGCGGTGACTGTGCTCCTGGGGCCGCTGAACCCTTCCTGGACTCTCGGTCACGTCGCTGGAACTGCTCGGTGTAGGTGTCTCGGGCCACGTCTTCGCCATCGACGAGCACTTTAGGAATCAAGAATTTCCAGCAGACCTGGTGAACTTGCTTCCTGGAGATATAATCGCCAAATGCTGGTGTGGCCATTATACATGAGCTGCAGGGATTTGTTGCAGACCTCAAACCACTCGCCGAAAAGGGAAAATCAACCGCAAAGTCGAGATCGTCACATACACTGAACTGAAGGTGTCTCTAGGCAACTGCCAACATGTCAGAGAGCATCTTTGAAATCTAGCGTGCAGCGTACAGCGGAGAGATTTGTTAAAAAAGTAGGTATGTATGTATGTATGTACGTTCATATATAGATAGATCCGGTAGGCTCCAACAATACCTACCTACCTAACCTAACCTAGGGTAATAACAAATAAGGACAACAGAGTACCTCGCATACATCATGGAAAATACGCTCCAACAAGACGAAAAAAAAAGACCCCTGATTTTAATCATTACCTCTTACCTAATTATTCAAAATCCCGTTCTTCGCGTCCTCCCCCCGCGGCAGGAACCACTGCGTCAGGTACTTCCCGACGGTATTCCACTCGCTCGGCACGCAGGCCATGCCGACGTACAGGTCTGGCCGCACCAGGACGAGCCGGCCCTCGGCGGGGATGCCGTATCGCTCTGTGAACTGGTCCTCCTCGTCGGTCGACTGGTGGTCGAAGTCGAAGCGCGGCTCGTGCGCCCGCGAGATCAGGTACGTCGACACCTGGCCCGGGAACAGCCTGTTCAGCTGGTCGCGCACCTGCGTGCCGATGTCGATGACTGCGTCCGGCGCGGTCGTGCCCGGTGCCACCAGCAGCGTGAACTGCGGCCGGCGGAGGGCGTCGTATAGGCGTCGCTGGGGCTCCTTGACGAGCAGCGCGTCCGGCGCGCGCTCGCCCGGTTTTGGTCCGCCGGTGACGGGGGTCAGGCCCTCGGGCAGGAGGGTGACGTCGCGGTAGTTGTGCGACAGGCCCGAGACCAGGTTGATGGTGCGGTGCTCCCAGCCGGGCTCCTGGGTGAGGTGCAGGCGGTCCGCGGGCTCGATGCCAAAGCCCATGACGACCTCGTGCGTGGCCATGGCGCCCTTGCTGATCTGGCTGCCGATGGGCTTGCGCTCGCGCTCGTACGTGTTGAGGATGGCCTCGTCCGCCTCGCCCCGGAACACGGCCGCCAGCTTCCAGCCCAGGTTGAAGGCGTCCTGCATGCAGCCATTCATGCCCTGCCCGCCGGACGGCGAGTGGACGTGCGAGGCGTCGCCGCAGATGAGCATGCGGTCCGTCCGGTAGCGCTCGGCGATGTGGTTGCGGACGTCCCACGCCGTCACCCAAGCCGGCTTGCCGACCTTGAACCCGATGCCCAGCTTGTCGGCCACCTCCTGGTATGCCTTCTGCGCGTCCTTGGCGAAGACGTACTCGCCCGTCGGCTCGCTCATGTAGATGCGCCAGTACTTGCCGGGCATCTTGGTGCAGTTCATGAACAGGTCCTTGTTGAAGTAGTAGTTCATCCAGCGGTCGTCAAACTTGACATCACTAGCAGAGAGCCGTTAGCTCTGTTCGGCAACTGACTTGGAATTGATACCAGCCACGAGGGCATACCTCAATTCAACATCCATCATGGACATGACGGCAACCGTCTTGCCCTCAAAATTGATGCCCGCGGCTTTGCGGACGAAACTGTGTACTCCGTCGCAGCCGACAACATAGGGATAGGAGCTCTCCTCGATGGTGCCGTCCGGATGGCGGATCTTGGCGGTGACACACTGCTTGTCCTGCTCCAGCGCGATGAGCTCGGTCCTGTACTCTGGCCCTATGGAGTAGCAGGCAAAGAGGTGTTCGCGCAGGGCCAGCTCGAAGTCGTTCTGGCTGATCTTGTAGTAGAAGGGGAAGCGGGTAGGAAGGACACGGTAGTCGGTACGCGGACACTTGTCGTCAGACATGCCGGGGAAGTGGTACAGGTTTCCGGGGCACTCGAGACAGATCTCCTCGAGCCGCGAGGCCATACCCATATGCTCGAACATCTCCATAGAGCGAGCATGGATGGTCATGGCGCGGCTGGTGTGCGAGGGCCCCTGGCGCTTCTCGATGATACGGACAGGGACGCGACGACGCATCAGCTCGTGGGCGAGCAGCAGGCCCGACGGACCGCCGCCAACAATCAGGACCTCGTTCTTGATGGGTGCCATTGTGTTGAATGACAGGATGTATCTGGACTGCTGGTTTCTGTCTGCTCCATGGCTGGCATAGCTAATATAGCTGATATAGTCTGTAAAGCAACGAGTTTCACATGAGTATCACAAACTCGTGGGGCCTCAGGCGACCCCACATACAGAAGCTCCTTTGCGGGGTCCCCGCGGAGCAGCAGACTGTCCGGGGGTGGAGAGGAGCGGGGAAGTCTGGAGTAGGAGAATCTGGGGGCGGAGGGTGTATCCCTTGGTATGCGTACGGAGTGCCTCCAGGAGAGATCCCCCTTCCCTCCTCCCCTTCCTCTTCCCCGGCGGGTTTCCTCCCAGCGGACCGTGGGGCTCACCGCACGTGTTGAAGCTCTCCGCAGGATCAGCTCGCGTTGATGATCGTCGGATGCGCCGTCTACAGGACCGCTTCACTTGGCGATTGGTTAGTCTGGTTATAAAGTTGGCGACGGTGGATAGCTTGGAGATTTCGGAGAAAAGGCCGAGACAGGCCCAACGAGGACCCTCTGCGGAAATCTCCAGCATGAACAGCACGTTATGCTGTACGTCTAGTGCATATGCCGGGAAGTTGTATGCTAACTCCAATTGACGTTGCCATTGAGATGGACTGTATTGGATATAACTCCAACCCGCGCGACACGCGCGCCTCGAATTCCGGGCAGCACCACATCGACCCGTCCATCCGGGCCTGACACCGCCGTCATGGTTGTGCGGGGACGCCGGAAACGAAGCCGTCGAGTCAGTAGTTGTTGTGTCTTGGGAACGAATCGTCATAGAGACTGCCAGCCGTCAGAAGCAGCCGAGGGACTCGGGCCGAGAGCCCTGTCGCAGCGTAAGAACCCACATGCACGCCGCTGGAATGGGATACTCTGTCAGGCCGTGATGGTTATCGCTTTGCCTGCAACTGGTCAAACTCAAGCGACAATTGGCATGGAAGACTGTGGGAATGCTTGAGGGGAGGTTGGCTTCGGATCGAAGAGCCCATGCCGCTAGCAGAGACTCTCATAGTACAGGACAGTCGATGCCTCACCGGCTGCTCAAAAGGGCATCCATTCGTTTAGCTTCTGCTAGACGGACGTTGGAGGAGATGTCATCATCATCATCATCATCATCATCATCATCGTCCTTGTCCTGGACGTCCTTGGAGCCCTCCTCGAGATCTTCATGCCGCAGTAACGCGCTTGGCCATTATGCCATTGTTAACGTCCTATCCAAGCCAGGTTAGAAGATGGACCGAGCTTAAATGAATGGCTTGCATATTTCAATAGATATTTCAATAGCACTCATCTAGTGTAGTCTTGGAGAAACCTGTGAGATGAGCCCCGCAAACCTCTTCTTCACGGAGGCTGTTTGAGCAGGGGCAGCAATGTTTAGATGTGGAGAGCTGTGCAGTTAGGCCTTCGATTGTCATTCTGAAGCTGTGGTTTGGTAAATGGGAAAGGCGTGCTGCGACTTGGGCAGAAGGAGAACGCCTCGTCGTCTACGGGGTATCAACGCCATGTGCCTTTGCATGGGCACTGCTTTTCCAGTAATATCTGAGAAAATCCTTCTGCAGTATTAGATACTTGGTCAACCTCTAAATTCCCATTCCCATCTCACAGCATTGAAGAGAATGATTATGGAGAATCTCACACCCCGGGGAGGACGCCGAGAACGTAATGCGGTATTGAGGAGATACGTGATTACTCCCTGCCTCTTGATGGTCCTACTCAAGATTTCTTTGGAAATGCTGTACCACAAGTCTAGCACTACCCATGCAGAGGACGGGTGAATTGACTGAAAGCTAGGACCTACAGAGTATATTGATCTGATATACACCAAGAAAAGACTGTCCAGCTACCTCACGGAGACACCAACAAGTCATGCTGATTGCCAAACTCTCGATAACTATGGAGAACTGACTACGAATCCAACTTACAGGCCAGATATGGCTGACACGACGAAAAGCTCCATTTCTGCCTATCTAAGACCAACAGAGCTTTATGGATCAAGATCCTGGTCAACTCCACACACCAAACTGCGCCGCCGTCTGCTACATAGTTGCCTGCTAGTAGATGAATTTATGTATCCCGACATTGACCGCATGTTTTCAAACAAATTGTGAAGTGTTCCACTTTGTTTAACTGTGCCGATGCCAACTTCCAGGCCGAAACCTGGACGATGCTGGCTAAAGCAGCATGACTCGTTGCTCAGTAGTGCTATACTGCATCCACTACTCGTTCAACTGTTACGTGCGTAACGCTACTTGCTTATCTATCGACTTGGAGAGTTGCTAACCACAACATGGACCCGGTCGACGTTCTCACCGCCGCTCTCACTCTCGCCCGCTAACTTGACATGTTATCCTGTTCGACTCGGGGGCTACTGCAATGGCTGTGCCGCACATGTGCACATTGTTCCTACCTGGAACCACTCTTTTCTCTTTGTCTTGTGTCACACTAACTTTGCACTCTACTTTCCACTGCCCCTTTTGCCATGGTTACGAGGACAGGGACAGCACCAGCTCCGACATCCTGGTTGTTTAATCCGCTACCAATGTTCCAATCTGACCGAAAATGCTGCCAGCTAAGCCCGCAGGTGGCCATCTACACCGCTGGCTTGACTGAGCTTGGGTCACAGCTTGAATGCGACCGCAGTGGGAGGCTCCCAGATGTTCAAAGTCGACGTACGTCCTGTATCCCGCCTCGGACTCCTGGCAGAGAATGGAGAAAAGTCTGGAGTTTCCCGACGGGACCACAAGGGCAGGCCCTGTACACAATCCTCTCACAACGATCAAGGACCCTTTTGTGTGTCAGCCGGCCTTGAACTGACTCAGAGCCCAAGTCTGTTGATTGCTGATGTCGCGGCGGCCTCGCCATTCTACCAGACGAGCGTTCGAGGCGTCTTCACGGCGTGGGGCTGTATCACCCCGTGAAGCTCATTGCGGGCGTGATATCGAGCAGATGCAATGCGGGAGCTGCGGCGTTAGCCCAGCTATTGGCTGAGAAGTACGGCCATCGCGCACCGTTTTGACGCAGGTAGCATTATTTCCGGCGAAGGATGTGGCCGACGGAATGACATGGCTCGAGCCTGTGGGTTTTTACCTCTATTGCTACCTAACTCTGTACAGATAGTGCTCGGAATAAGGATATAGTATTATAGTAAGGCAGCTCTGCACAATATCGATGGATTCACGATTCAATTAACTATCTTATGTCAGAACTTAGCTGCAAGACCAGATATTGCACCATAGTCTACAGGATCGAGTGTCCCCGTTACACTTGGGATTGGAGGCCTGATGGTTGCTCCACTCGCGATTCACCCTTCTTTCAAGCCACGGAAATTAGCGCGGCAGTTTACTCCATCGCAGACAAACTTCCCAATCACCTTGATTGATGACATCGTTCAGGCTTGAAAAGCATCCTGACGCAGGGATACCATGTCCACAGCCCTCCACCATTGCAAAGATATATCATCCTACGCGGTAGGTAGCTATGTGCCAGTGTCCACTTTTATCAACACCACATTGTTAACATGGCGACCTCAGAAGCTGATTATATTATCGTTGGCGGCAGCCTGACCGGCTGCACAGTGGCATCGCACCTCAAGCAAGGCAATCCATCTCTGGAAGTCCTCATCCTCGAAGCCCGTCTTGACCCCGCAGGAAATCCCAACACAACCTCCTTTGCTGGGACATTTGTCTCTCCTCAACTCAGATCTGGACTGGGCATACACGACTGCCCCTCAGACTAATATACAGAACTGGGTTCACACAGTCCACGCGGGGAAAGCTCTCGGCGGTGGCAGTGCTATCAACCTAGGCAGCTGGGCTCGCGGAAATGCTAGTGACTATGACAGTGGGCAAAAGCTGTTGGGGATGATTGCTGGAGCTATAAGGGACTGCTTCCCTTCTTCTGAAAATCAGAACACTTTTTTGATTCAACTGCAGATCCCAAGCAGCATGGTTTTGATGGTCTGATACGCGTCACGTTGGTCTCTGCCAGTGACCCTCAACGCAGATACCCCCTACGGGACCCCGTCCGTACTGCTTGGGAGGAGCTCAGTGTCAAACATAATCCTGATTCCTGTTCAGGGTCGACAGCCGGGATCTGTGAGTTTCTGGAGAATTGGCATTGGACAACGTCAGCCGGCACATCTGGCATATGGTCTCGACGGCGTTAATGTGATTACCGGCGCCAAGGTCCATCGTGTGATCTTCAAGGATGTTGACGGGCATCAAGTCGCTTCATCCGTTCTGCTTTCTGACGGCCAGTTCACAGCCCGAAAAGAGATCATCCTTTTTGCAGGGGAAGTGAAGACACCGCAGATCCTGAAGATCGCCGGCATGGGACCTGCGGATGTCTTGTCCAAGCATAGCATCCCAGTCATCTCTGAGAACCCAGAGAGGGGCTACAGAATGCTGGACCATTTCTCCCTCTTTACCAGGTCTTCAAACTGCAGAATCCAGAGAAGGGACTCGCTATGGGAAGTCCGCTGTTCACCAAACCCACTTATTTCAAGGGCCTTCCCATTGACTGGGCCATCAACAAAACAGTGCCATCTGAGATTCTCAAGCCAGCAGTGCAGGCAGACAAGGTAAACCTGACAACAAAATCAACAGCTGATATCCGCGCACTCTTGGACCCAGGCTGATGCCATGTCAAAACACTCGTCCTCTACGCCTCTCTAGACGCGCCAGATGGATCGCTCATCACCACTTCCGCCATGCTTCTCCTGCCTACCTCTCGCGGGACGGTCACTCTTTGCCCCTGCTAATCCCTCTGACCGCCAGTCATCGACTCGAACTTCTACTCTACAAACATGGACCACATCTCATTGATCTACGCTACCCATCGCGTTCTGCAAGCCCTGCTCGGGACCGCTGCCGGGAAGGAGTACTTTGAAAACAAAGTCCCTCCGCCGGGGCTGCCAGCTCTCACGCCGCAGTCCACTGACGAAGAGATCGACGCTTGTATCAGGGCTGTCGGGAAGGCTCGGTAGCCACGGGCCGCGTCGTTGACCCTGAGCTCCGCGTGTACGGTGCGCGTGGCGGATGCGAGTATCTTCCCTGTGGCTATTGGAGGACATCCGCAGGCGACGCTGTATGCGGTTGCGGAGCAGGCTGCGCAGTTGATTCTTCGGGATGCATGAATGGGATATATCTGATACGATTGGAATGCCCGTATTCTCTCAGACTCTAGTATAAATAAAATTTGATGTATTCGATGCGAAATGCAGTGATACGTCATCCATTAACAATCAGTGTAGTGACTTGTCTCCTAGCCCTTATTCCCAATACAATTATGCAGTATTAACGTATGTAACCTTTTAGCCCCATACCCATCCCAGTTATTACCCTGTTCCGACGCAGAATGATGTGTAAAACTACATTGAAGAAGAGAAAAGAAGGGAAAGACATTGTCCTTCAAAAGATAGCCTGTCCCAACACAGAATCATCCGCCAAGCCCATGACCGGTGTCTTGGGCCCCATTTGCTCCTGTACAGTTATATCGGTCACTGACTAAGAAATGGTCAGTCGCGGCGGTGTGCACTAAAGATCGCAATCTCTCCAGGCCACTGAGCCACAGACAGGCTCATACATCTGGTGGTACCATGAAGCCGCTGGTGAGGGCTGAGTCTAGTCGAGCAATCAAAGACTGATGCTCTGGATCAGCGAACTCGGCACCTGGGCCATCCACGTCTGATGCCATGGTGAGCTGTGGTCACTGATGAGCTGATGATGGATCAAGAGGACCGAGATGAGCGGACAGAGAGGGGTGAGAAGGCAGAGAGAGGGAGTAGAAAGGTTGTGTTAGCCGAGTCTTTTTTTTGCTGGACACGGACTCACCGCCTACGTCACGGTACCAAGGCGGTGAAGATACTGGAAGAGCAGGAGCCACACATGTCATCCTCTAGTAGACCTCTATAACAAACCTCGAGGACGAACATGACCCTTTGATTAATTCTATATATACATATCAATTATTGTTATTGGCTTGCTCTATGGATCAACTCGTTGAATGCCCTAGCTTGGTTGGCTCCAATTGATGGTTTACGGGATGGCAAAAGCAAAATAATCTCATCACGCTAGACAAAAAGAACGAGAGTGTGATCGTCTGAAGCAAAAGAATGCTCTACAACGCCCTCATCCGCACCCACCACATCACCTCCCGCAAGAAGGTCGCCGTCCTCAAACGCGCCGCCGACACCTACAACTGCTTCGTCCTGCTCCGCACCGGCGGCTGCCCGGGCATCATGTACGTCGAGGGCCGCAGCGCCGACGACGTCGGGTCCTGGGTCGGCACCGTGCGCAATCTGCGCTACAAGGACTTCCAGCTCGCGACGCGGCCCGGACCGGTCGTGCGGGAGCGGAAGGATGTCGCGAAGGCGGTTGATGAGCCGGAACCCGGCGTGAGGGAGGTAGAGTCCGTCAAGGAGTTCGGGGCCCTCATGGAGGAGAGGGGCGTCTGGGCATGGTGGAGGAGGGGAATGGGATATGCGAGCTAGGTCTACGTGATGGATCGAGGATTTAAGTAAGTGTACATATTAATTATGATTCATGGCTTTCCTTATTTCTGCTGACTAGCAGCCCCCCCCTTGGTGATCCCAGCGCTTTACCTCCCTTGTGCTCCAAAATCGATATGTACAGCTGTGTTCGTGCATGATGAACAGGATATTCTTGTGCCAAAAGCCACACTATTCCTGTCGCTAACACGGTCGTGATCAGATAGATGGTCAAACAACGCACTGATACCCGATTCCTCATATTCATACATGAACCCGACCCATCTCAAGGTCCGGGTCTCTCAAATCCCGCGCTCTCCAGCGTCGCAGACAGTGATCCCAACGACCCATTCCGAACGCAGGATCTCAGACGCGCTCAGCCGGCGGTACCATTTCGGATCGAGCATGGAATAGATCACATTGCGGCAGCAGGTCTATGCAACTCAGAATCAGCAATCCTCAAAAGATCTATGTAGAGGCTGACTTACGTCTTCAAGGGCTTCAATCGGTCCATAGCCGCCCTCCTGGACCCTCCCATGGATATAATCACAGTAGTGGCAATCCTTGTCCGGGTATGCAAACCGCCACAGGTGCCGTCCGGTCCTCATATCCATGTATATTACCCCTGCGGCCCAGATGTCGACCCCGCGCGCGTCAAAGTCTTTGTTGCCGTACTGCTCTGGACTGATGTACGGGAAGGAACCGCACAGTCCCTGGGTCGCTCGGGGTTCGTCCTCCCACGCCAGCTGGAAGCATTCCGCGTTGCCAAAGTCCGCGATCTTCACAGCACCTCTGCGAGTGAGCAACAGGTTGTCTGGCTTGAGGTCGCGATGCGCGACACCCGTCCGATGCAGGTATTCGATCCCGCGCATGAGCTGCTTGAAGTAGCAGTTTGCTTCTTCCGGTGCGAGCTTTCCGGCCGTCCGTACCCGAGTGTACACGTCGCCCCCAGCATAGTACTCCATGACCTCGCAGAAGTCTCCCCTAGAGTCCTGGAGGAGATCCAGTGTGCGAACAACGTTTGGGTGCTGCAGGGACGACGAGATGCAGAACTCCGATGCAACTCGCTTGAGGTATTTCTTGGTAGGTTCCTGCGGTCTTTGCTTGAACTGCTTCACCGCGAAGAACTGCTTGTGGCCCGTGGACCCTGCCTTCCATGAGATCCGCACGGTTCCAGACGACCCGCGGCCGATCAGTTCCTGGTAGCTCCCGTATCTATCAGTGAGGGAGGATGCAGAGTACTCGAGGGTCTTTATCTCCGGAGCGCTCTTCTGCGAACGCGACCCATAGTCCTCCCGGTCTTTGGAGTTCTCATTGATCAGTCGCTCGCCATCGCTTGGTTCCTTGGCCTTCGACTTCCCCCAGCCAAGGATGTTCTGCAGCGAGTCGAAAAATCCCTGTGGCCTCTTTCCGCTGTCGAGGTCGTGTTCATGTCCTCCATCGTCGCAGAGACGGAATCTGACCTCTGGATCGGAGGCGCGTCTCGGTGTTTGGCTCGGATCTCTCATTCTGGTAGATTAAGAATCGTTGCTCAGAAACGCAACTGCGCAATCGTACGCCAGCAGGCTTGTGAAACTGAATTTGAACAAGACAAGTAATGAAACGGGAACCAGCCACTGGGTCACAGCAGAAGATACGCGGATATAGAGCGCTTGCTAAGCTCGAGATGAGGAGGATATGGAAAGACAGCAGACAACACGCCCTAGAGACATGTTGACATACGAGATATCATGTAGGGGAACGCCATCTTTGCGACCACAGCAGCGAGTCGACTGTTCTCACACGAGGAAGCAAAGTCTCGTAAGTAATATTCCAGGTGGGCACAAACCACGAGAACGGCCAACGCAGATCCAGGACGTGGACCGATTTTAATAGTCGGAAGGCCGAGTCGCGAAAGCAGCGGGAAGGGCTGTGCACAGCCCAGAAGAAGTATGAGTGTTTTAAACGTGCCAATCATGCCATGTTCCTGCATTGCGTGGTGCGAGTTGTACAGTAGCGCTGTATAGAGAGAGCGGTGATCATCGCGGAACAGGGCGATCCCGGCCCGCTCGCCCACCAGACAATTCATTCAGTGCCTCACAAACCACGCCTTACTTCTTCCATGCCCAGAAACACCATACTCCAATCGTTCATAGAATCGACTTTATCGTCTCCTGATTTTTATCCTGACCGCTGCCCTGGGAAACCCTTTTCGCTGACGTTCTCCATCTGACAGCGACTGCGCTGCTATTGGCCCGCTCAAATGGCTCATGGCGATGCCATGCCCGAGGCATGCGATGTGAACGCGACCGGCTCGAAAACTGGTTTTCATTATCAATTAAAGCCCTTTGTAGTTTAGATGTAAGACTATGAGGGATTTTGTCCGTTTCGCTACCTAATACCTAATAATGGCATCGGTGTCTTTTTGTGGGGAGGTGTTGGTCTGGAGTTTTTATTTTTTAGGCTTTGGTTTTGCACGTCGTACGAAGTATCCACTTTTCTATAATAGGGTAAAGAAATGCATGATACCTGAGGTGTCTACTTAAGGTATCAATCTGATACTCCACATAGGAAAATGTTTCCGTATGTACATACTGTACACAGTATTGCTACTTACCGCAAGGATCTGCGTGTGGCCGAGACAGAAACACCCGTAAGGGGACTTTTGAGTTTCTCAACGCCGGCAGAAGGATTATCTCCAACATCTTGTGTCTTTGGCGAGGCGGGTTCGATATTCCAGTCCGTGACATGCCCATTCTCCTTGTAGTCGCGGGTGTAGACGTACGACAGCACGCGCTCGATGGTCTCGGGAATCATCTTCTGGTAGACTGATCTTGTTCGCTTGCGCTTCCTCAGTGTACTTGGATCAGATGCATGGATCTCTGCGTCTCTACCGAGAAGTTTCCATTCGCCGCAGCTTCGAAAAAAAGTGAGACTGGGAACACACGATATTGCGATGGACATGGAAGTCCTGTCCCCCGCAGGATATGGTCAGATCGGAGTATATGCCTCCGATGAAGAGGTTCTCCATCACTTTGCGAAAATCGGCTGGTTTCATGGCGATAGCGGTATTTCCTCGTCCGGCTATGGTGGTGTATTCTTTGGTTCATCAAGAGGAAAGTGATGTTGTGGGTTGGCAGAGAGTCGACCTATCATTCACTGCAGCACGTTTATCGGTGGAACGTTGCAGGAGACATCCCCCATTTTGTCATTGTACTTTATTGTTTGGAACGATCATCCTTTAGTCACCCGTTTATCACACTGCGTCAATGTACTAGGCTGCCATATCTTTTGGCACCCCCTCTCGCCTGTCCAAGCCACCTAGCTTGCCGCTTTTGCTATATTGCACTTTGGGCTGGCTTTTCCTAGGGTCTGTGATCTATCATAGTGACCGCAAAGCCAGCCCAGATTTTGCAATATACAAGGGACCGATGGCAAATTTATCAAATTTATCCGCCGCTGCATAAACGCGGATACTGTTTTACGCAATGGAAGCTGTAGCAATGTCCTCGTCAGGAAAAGACGGATTGCACACTTTAAAGAGTTAAGTAATTAAAACTAGTAATAATATCTAGATTACAGATAAGCTAGAGATACTTTAGCTTAAAAATATGACTATTTCTTTATGTAAAATATAGAGGTGCTGAGCTCGGTAGCTGAATGATCGCCTCCGTCACCTTCCACAGTTTTGGATTTGATACCAAGATCCATCGTGTGTCCCTGCTCCCTGTAGTCCTGAGTGTATAGGAAAGAGAGGACGCGTTCGATTGTTTCAGGGTCATCTTCAGGTAAAATAACTTTCTTTGTCTGCGCTTCCTAAATAGCCAATCAGTTTTGCAGTCCTCATTATACTGTTTTGGAATCCCGGGATCTTTTACCAAGAAATCGCCACTGACAGCAACTCTGAAGAAATCTGATTGGGGGACAGATGATCGCACAGTGCACATGAAAGCCATGACCTCCGCAGGAGATTGTTGGATCTGAGTATTCACCTTGAAGCAGGAGGTTCTTCAAGATCGCATTCGATGTGGGGGGGCTTGGATAAGTCCATTTTTCAAATGGTTCTTGTTTCACTGTCAGAAGAGACAACGTGTAGTAAGAATATGGATTGGATAGGAGGAGAGAGTGGTCAAGCTCAAAGAAGAGAGAAGTTGTGGAGTGTGTTAGGATTCCCAAGGCCAACAGGATGGAACAGAAGATGGCAGAACGCTGCAGGCGGAAGATAGGTCGGTGGAGAGAGCCGGCGCTCGCATTCACTCAATTCACCAGTGGAAAGGTTCATTTGATCGCCCGACGGCACTTATACCCATCCCAATTAGGACAAGGAAGAATCTTGCAGAAACAACCTCTATCGACGTAGTTGTCTCTGTCACTGATCTCATTCCCTTCCCTCCGCCTTCACTCTGAGTTGAGTGAAGCTCTTGCCCAGCGAGCTGAGCTATAACTTACAGGAACTAAAGTAGTGGATCAGATCAGTCTTGAAGGAGTCTTCTACTTCTCGAATTAATTCTGTATCGAGGCGTTATGGCAGACGTTGGCCAAAGATCTGCTGCAGTTGATAAGATCCGACCTTCTAGGAATTGTCAGGTTTTTGGCCTCCAGAGAGAGGTGTGTTGAGGGATTTATATCGTCAGTTCACACAGACCTGATAAAGAATTCTGCTACTATTGTCTCTGATGATAACCTCAAGTGGCCTGTCAGAGCCCACCCACATACGATTATCGTCCAACTGGTGGTCTATCTCCAGTTCTTCGGAAGGTATATTTATGATGACAGTTCTAATCGTCATATACTACGTACAAGTAACCAAACGCTAACAAGCAGATCTCTGATACAAAGCAAGGAAAACTTAGATAGGAGGGCTACGGCTTCCACTCGGTATACTTCCGATCGACAATCATCTCCTTCACCGTCGGAAGACGAGTCATCCCCTTACCAAACTCTACCGCCATGGCCATTACCTCTCTCCACCGCAGACCAGGCGCAATCTTACCCGAGATTGTGTTCGGCGTCAGCGTGTCGCTGTTGATCGGGACGAGGGCTGCACGGCCCAGGATTGCCTCTAGCGCTTGCTGTGCGAACGAGACAGCCTCCTTCGCATCCGAGGGTACGCCCGTCTCATCGAGCTTGAGGATCTCCGTGTTGGGCAGCTGCTCGCGGAGGTACTTGATGATGTTGGGGTTGCGGGCGCCGCCGCCGCACATGTAGATCTCAGAGACCTTGTCCACGTCGATGTTGTACCGGGGAAGAAAGGTGCGGTATTGCTTGACAATGTTCTGCGCCGTGATGCGCGTGATAGTAGCGAGGGTGTCATACTTGCTCATCCCGAGTGCGAGGCATTCGTCGACGATGGCTTGGCCTTCGTTGTCACCGAAAGTCTCGCGGCCGGTGGTCTTGGGAGGCGGATGGTTGCAGTACGGGTTGCTGTCGAGGAAGCGGTCGACAATCTCCTGGTTGACGGTACCGCGGGCGCCCCATTCGCCGTCCTTGTCGTATTCCATCTCACCGTCGGTGAAGTAGCGCATCGCGTTGTCGATGAACATGTTTCCGGGCCCGCAGTCCCAGTCAACCATAGCGTCGACACCACCTTCACAGTCTGGAGGGATGACACAGAGGTTGGCGATACCACCAATGTTCTGGCAGATCCGCCACTTGGTGGGATGACGGAGCAGGAGCCCATCGATCAGAGCAACCAGAGGAGCACCCTGGCGTCCAACAGCCTGCTCCGCCATACGGAAGTCTGTGACAGCGGTGATGCCCGTAATACCACTTATGACCGTTCCCTCGCCTAGACACAATGCTGAACGTGTCTCGCCTTCTTGGGGCATGGAAAGAAGCCATATGGTCTGTCCATGGGATCCGATCAGGTCGATGCTGTCAATCGGGATGTTATGCTTGTCACAGAAGACCTTCACTGTCTCACCGAACATCGTCCCGAGCTGTACATTCAACTGGGACATCAACGACGGCGTCGTCTTGGTCTCTCGAAGCATGCTAAGCACCGGCTTTTTAATCGACTGTGGAACGGGTATCTCGTCATACTACTGCAGCGTTAGACAAGTTGAAACTTTCCCGGACGCTGGAGATGTAGCTCACCTTGAGGATCTCCATATGCAATGGTGCGGTAGGTGAAGCCTGACTGTAGCGAACCAGGGCGCAGTCTATGCCATCCATTGCAGTCCCGCTGTTCATCCCCAGTACTCTAATGTCCAGAGAAACGTCAGGCGTGCGATAGACGCCATTGCGGGTGTCTTCAAACTGCGTGCTGTTGATATGGCCGTTCGCAGAGCGGTTTGGCTCGTTAAAAGCGACTGTGTTCACCATTTTTGCTGGTTGCTAGCGAGAATATCTGCTGCGTTCCGCTGTATAGTACTTTGAGGCGCGAGCAGCATCTTGATGTATGCGCTGCCCCGCCTCATGGCTGCCTCAGGGCATCTCGGTATCGCCGGGGTATCTGATCTCGATACAAGAACGGAAGCTTGTTCATGTTCGATAATCGGTCAGACTCTTCATGAAGGCTCGGATTATAATTACCCGATTCAGTATCCTCGAGACGAAGTGCCGAGATAACCCTAGAGCCCCGGGTCCAGGAACGGCAGCCTGCTCATTGGTTCTCAGGTACTGCAGAAAAGGGCTTATCGGACTTATCGGAGCCAGATATGCTATACATGTGCATTGTGCATCAAGATGCGTTCCGAGTCATCGCCATAGAAGAGGGGCTGGGAAGAAGTACTTAGTGGCCAGTCTTTCTCTACCCCCGCACCCTCAGTTAAGATACAATTGTTGCCGCCAGCATGCATTCTACTATCAATCGTGCAGACCAAATCCGCGAGGTATGGACGTCCGACGAGAACACCATGGCCCAACAGACGGCCGCATCTCGGTGGCCGAAGATCGTCCAGGGAACGATTGACGATATCGGAAAGACGGCTACCGCGGCCAACGAGGCTCAGAAACTTGCGGAGAGCGTTGCGATTCAGAATTCCCTGAAAGAGATCAAGAATGATATGGAACAGAATAAACCCCTACAGTGCTGACTGCCATTTCTTATGGCCAGATGGATTCCGAAATAAGCTGACGAACTGTATAGGACGTTACCAGAAGATGGGGGAACTGATATCAAAGAATACAACACGCAGTTGGCTGTACTTGGTCAATGCAGCTGGTTGAACTGCCCGTGGCTCTTTGGCGAGTGCTATCTGTATAGGTACAACCGTCGCTGTATTTTCGATAGTGACTGAGCTGACAAGAACCAGGCGCATACAGACCATTTTCGCAATGTCGACACATTGGAAGAAGCACGACGTGTTCAAGCGGCAGAAAGACTCGACCTTTGCAAACTACCGCGTCGCCGTTGAAGAGCTCGCCAGTCGATACATACAGGTCATCGCGGAACCAGACACCCCCAAGGAGGATATGAAGGAAGAAGCAAGAAAGCTGCTTTTCACCGAGATGACCGAGGTTGCACTATGGGGGAATGCCACGGATCTCTCGCTGCTCAGCCACCTAAGTTTAGAGGATCTGCAAAACCTACAGGGCCGAGAGGCCATCTCGAAGAGCCAGAGGAACATTGTCGACAACGACACGGACGACGTGTGGTTGTATCTCACGCGGAAATCGGCTCAAAAGGACCGAAGAGTCGACATCGTGCTGGACAACGCCGGGTTTGAATTTTTCACGGACCTGCTCTATGCCGCGTATCTCTTAGATTCGGGCTTGGCTTCGTGCGTCAAGTTCCACACCAAAGACTTCCCGTGGTTCGTCAGCGACGTCGTACCAGAAGACGTGGCCTCTCTGTTTGACCATCTGGGATCACCAAGCATCTTCACCAACCGCCAGCATCTTGACCAGCTGGTGACGAGACTCAATAGATTCTTCGATTCGGGCACCATAACCGTCACGAGTCATCCATTCTGGACGACTGCATATTCGTTTCACGAGATGCCTACCAAAGCACAAGACCTTTTCGAGGATCTCCAAGCTAGCTATCTCGTCATATTTAAGGGAGACTTGAACTACCGCAAGCTCACCAAGGATAGTCTGTGGCCGCACACAACCTCGTTCAGAGAGGCCCTAGGACCACTTGGGGAGAGCAGAATAAAGATCCTTGCACTCAGAACAAATAAATCCGACACGTGTGTTGGAGTCGACAGTCAACACAAAGTCGACGAACTAAACAAGGAGGCACCCGGAGGTACATGGGTCAGGAACGGGAAGTACGCTGTCGTCTCGTTCAGCGAGGGTCAATAAGTCCACCTGACACAGCAGATGTCTCTGTCTCAGCATAAGGATATCTCAACCGGTTGGACGATTGCTACGTCATCGACCATTCCTCTTCCAAGGAATTGATGATCCAAGTCGTCGGCCACGCGTGTACTTGCTCCATGTCGCGTAGCAATTTTATTACGCCTTCTCGTTCAGCTTGGTCGGTCATCAACGGGCCCCCTTCATATGTTAGTGTGATCGTAAATATGCTTTTAGAGCAATAGAGGGGAATACATATGAATGTAGAATGACATAGAGTTATCAGTGAAGGTACTACAGATGGACAGCTGTTACAGGCCCCACAGATCGCTCGCGCGTGCTTCATTACTTGGACCTTTTCAAGTCAGCATATCGGTTAATCCCAGGTGGCAGACGCAAGAGAGGGAAATACACACATCGGTCTCACGTAGCGCTCCATGAGCACCTCGGACGGCAAACCTCGGGGACGGCTTGTAGATTATCAAGAGCATACAGGCCAAGTGGTAGAACCCAAACGCCATTACTGCGTATCGGAATCAGCAGAAGAGAAAACGGACTGTCATCGGGGAGTGCACATACCATGCCAGTCGGCAGTGAACCAAATCTCCGGAAAGGGATTGCTATTTCCAGGAACTGGATCACTGTACCAGATTGGATCAAAAGTATCGGGCCTGTTCTTCCGCCAGCTCTCCACCGCGTCGTACAACTCCCTCCATTTGTGCATCCTAGCTAGAGGCTCCGGATAGTTGGACCCAAAGCAAAAGTGGACTACCGTAGCGCAGATCCAGGTCATCGTGTTGGCCCAGGCGGTTTCGGATTTCGGATCGCTAATAGGGTCTCCTCCGGAGGGCGGTGGGAGCAAGACCAGATTAGGGTCTACGTTCGGGGGCTGCTGGTAAACACAGGCGTTGTAAAGACATTGACGCATATAGACCCAGAAGGCTGCCTGGCGCAATCCGGGAGTCGAAGGGTCCACCTCTCTCCCTTGTGAAGCGCGTAATAGCGCTGAGCAGCCGGCCAGATGGCGCTCTTGATCACTTCCAGTTACCATGACTGCTCCCGTGGGTCAGCGAGCTGCGGGTTCGAGGCCGATCCCGACTCTTACCATTAAGCTGTTCAAACACACGTAGGATGACAATGGCGCAAAGGAGAACGTCATCATCGGCAACTGTCTCTGAGCTGAGTGACGGGATCAGCAGTTCCACGCATCTCTCGTGGGCCTGCTCCGCAACATCAGCATCTCCAACATGCCTCGCCGCGTAAGAGATGACGGCATGAAGCAAGATAGGCGAGGTCTTAACCAGTGCGGGGATTTTCCGGGTAAACTGTCGAGAAGCATCCGTGCAATCGAGCCAGCGTCCCAGTTGCGTTGCAAAATGATGGACGAGACACGCTTCCTTGTAAGTCAATGGGGCGGTTACAGTCGCTTCTGGGGAAGCAATTGGCCAATGGTTAGGGGATTCTGGCTGGAGAAGCTGTGAAATGGGTATTGAGGCCACACTATAGTATGGAGAGGCTGTGTTGATAGGTGGCGTAATGAGAGGGGCGCCAGACGATGGCAGATACGGAGGCACAACTGCGTTGTGCTCGGAAGTTAACGGAGTATGCCGCGAGGCATACGGTGACGAGACCGAGCCTTGCTCATTGTGGAAGGGAAGACATCCCTCACCACCTGAGAAGCTTTCACCTGCACTTGCAGCGGTACCTGCGTTGATCGTCTCCGCTCTCAAGACGATCGGGGGCCTAGCCTGAAGACTTGGCTGCTCCTGCACGTCCGTAGCCTGCCCGTCGGGCGTTGCGGTCCCAGATGGAGCTCTTGCAGCCTGCGGCAGGCGATAGGACTTGATCTTGATGCCCGACGGTTCCTCGCGCCGGCATGGCCGGTTGCGTTTCTGGCACTGGCCGCAGACGGGCTTTGCCTGGTCGCCTATGCTGGGTTAGCCATAGATATTCTATCCAGAGTGGTGGTCCGTGAACATAGCATACACTTGACGTGTCGCCTGCGGCAAGTCAAACTGCATGTTTGTCAGCATCGGACGTGGCCGGGGATAGATCAACGCGGAAAACTTACCAGCCATCCTTGGAACGAAGCTTCCCCATCTCTCATGATCGTACAATTCCAGGATACTCGACACGAGAAAGCGGAGATACACCGATGTTTCACGTCATCTCGAGCAACGCTGCAGGACATCGCTCCGTTACTCCACGATGATCAGAGGAGTGGAGAAGCGGGCAGAACGACGCTTCTGGAGAGTTTATAGACGGATGGACGTTCTTCTCAGGAGACGCGAGCCTCGGGCCGTTGCATGCACGGAGGCCGATCTCCGACGGCTGCGGGCGTCTTGCCCGATCTGGAAACCCGCGACGAGATCGATGTCTGAAGAACACGAGAACATCCGTCAGACTGTCAGACTGCCAAACCCCGGACCCTCCCCCAGGAACCCCAGGATGGGTCTTCGGCCGCGTGGGACCCCACGGGGTCTAGACGGTGATGATTCTTGGCTTCGTGTTCATAAACCTATTAAGGTGTAGCTGCGACACCTCAAGATCAGGTCTCCAGATTGCCAATGTTCTTTGCTATTATTCTGTCAATTGCTCGTCATGTTCCACCGTGGGTACTGGAGAACGGTCCCAGGGCCGATGTTGCTCAGGCTGATTACGGCCGTCTCCGCCGTTGCCATCTCGTACGAGGGCATGAGTCAGGGTGTCATGGGCGCAGTCAACGTCGCTCCTGAATACGGGGTATGTGCTCTTCTGCTTGTCTTGCAAAATTTCTGTAAAAGTCCTATTAACTGCTATAACAGCGTCGCATGGGATTTGCAGATGAGGATGGCAAAGTCGTCAAGCCGTCCCTCCAGGGCGGGATCGTCGCTATGTACTATATGGGCGCCCTATTGGGGGCTTTTTGGGCGGGCGCTCTCTCCGACTCCTATGGACGCATAAAAGGGATCTGGATGGCGTGCTTCTGGTGCCTGGCAGGTGTGATACTCCAGGCAAGCGCCCAGAACCTGGCTCATATGCTCTGCGCGCGTATTGTCGCCGGCGTCGGGGTTGCTTTCATCATCGTCATCGCGCCTTCATGGACAGCAGAGTTGGCTCCAGCCGCTCACAGAGGCAAGATGATTTCGCTGACCTTCTTGGCCAACTTTGGAGGAATCTCCTTGTCTTCCTGGATTGGCTTTGGCACCTCGTTCACCGCGTACGCGGGCGGAGCGTTCAGATGGCGATTCGAGTTTGCGTGTCAGGCCATCCCCATCCTCTTCCTGGCCGCAGGCACCTTACTTATCCCCGAGTCTCCCAGGTGGCTCGTCAAGGTCGGACGCACTGATGAGGCTTTTGAGATCATCACCAAACTGCGAGGCAACGATGATCCAGACCATCCGGCTGTGCAGCATGAGATACGAGAGATTGTGGCAGTAGTGCAGATGGAACAGGAGTCGCAGAACACCAACTATGTCAAGATGTTCTTTGGTATTGGGTCGGGAGACATCCACCTTGGTCGACGAATCCAGCTGGCGTTCTGGCTCCAGGTGCACATGCAGTATGGAACAGGGATTGCTGCAGTGGTCGTCTACTCCGGTACCATCTATCGAACAGCTGGCTTCGATGACGTAAAGTCCAACTGGCTGTCGGCACTCTGTATGACGGTTGGCATTCTGGGAACAGCCATTGCGGCCTTCACATTGGACAGAGTCGGCCGTCGACGGACCCTTTACTGGGGAGCCGTCGTTCTCAGTGGAATCCTCTTCGCTATGTGCGTAGCCTTTATGTTTGTCCCCTTTATCTCCGATCCGCACGACATTGGCTCCCAAGCATCCTTTATGAGTCCGAGGGATAATCTTTTTGATGCTTGATTGCACCGTTCTTAGTTGCTGATTCTCGATCTCCCAGTGGTGGCCTGTATCGTGGAGCCCTTAACAACCCCGACAAAGCCGAGCAGTACGGAACCGCAGCCGCCGCGATGGTGTTTATATACGTCCTCGTCTTCAGCTCCTCGTGGCTGATGATTCCCTTCATCTACCCGACGGAGATCTTCCCTACCTGGCTGCGGGCCAAGGGCAATGCCTTTGGTGTCGCGGGCTGGGCAGTCGGTTTTGGCGGCGGTTCTCTGCTTGTTCCAGTCATGTTTGCCGGAATCAATGAGAAGGTATCAATCATGGTTCTCTTTTTTGGATACAAAGCTCTTGATGGGAGATCGCTAACTCTAGAACCACAGACATTTTACGTCTTTGGAGCTGCAATGTTCGCCTACATCCCCATTATATACTGCTTTTTCCCTGAGACTGCGGGCCGCACGCTGGAACAGATGGATTTCCTATTCGCGAGCAAGAGCCCGTTCATCTGGGATGAAGAGAGGGAGTTTGCGAAACGCATGGCGCAATTTGACAGCGAGATTCGGAAGATCGACGTCGGAGAGCATGTCTCTGATAGTGACGAGAAGAAAGGCAGTGACTGTGTCGAGAGTGTCCAAGGCTGCAATATGATTGATGAGGGTCAAATCAGGCCCGTTGGTCCTGGGTATTCTTCGAAGCGGGAATCGTTTCGGAATTCCCCGGGGAAATGGGGTATTTATACATGATATCCTCGGAAATAGTGATGACAGAATACTCAAGACAAAAGATTGACGTTTAGGTTGATAGGAGATTGTTTCAATTGTGTTAGGTTCACCTAAGTGCACTGCGATCTACAATGTGACTTGGCAAAAATACAAAGTGCAAAAAAGCCAAATCCTCCGAACGATCGGATGACCGACGCAGGACTCGAACCTGCAATCTCTTGATCCGTAGTCAAGCGCCTTACCATTGGGCCAGCCGGCCTTGCTGTTGTGGGGCGGGTGGAGATACTTTCTTATCTCATCTATTGCCAATAGGCTAATGTAGCGCGAGGAAAACGAAAACCAGAGGCTTCCCCAGAACCAGCCGGCATCCTACGCATCACAGGATAATGAATGGCCAATTATAGAAAATTAAGGAAATCGAAAAGGTCATGATAACAATGTGCAGAAGGTGACCCTGACCCGTCTTCAAAAAATATTCTCTGTCTTCCCACTTTTCTTCCTTTTGTGATGCTCCAGCAACTACCCCGGTTTATTTATATATTTCGCCTGAAATTTGACTGTTTTCCTGATTTCAACCAACTTCATCTGCCCTATCGCAAATACTGACTAGTAATAGACTACCTGGGACTTCTCTATACACGATGTCACATGGTTTTCTTTCAGCTCAAGAATCGAATCTGGCAGAACCACTGCCACGATCTTTCCATTCTAAGTCGTGATGAAAGACCGGAAAGAAAAATGTATCTTCATGTCGAGGATCTACTTCTCCGCAACCATCCGTTATCTCTACAAATTTTCTACTATTATCGCTGTCGGCCAATCAAGAAAACGTGCCATGACGGAGGTCTCCAAGGGTCGGTCGAGGTTGCGAACCTTGGAACGTTGGACGGCTATCCTTCGGCGCACCCGAAAGGCTCCTCTAAAGTTCGCCCACTGGTATCATTATCCGGACATAGAATTTGGATAATCTTTCATGCTGATATTTTGAGGCCCATGTGAATCACTACGAAGTGAAGAAATCTAGAAATTTACCCACTGCCTTTATTTCGCAATTTCTAACGTTTCCTACATGGCCGGGCTCGATATGGATATCGATAAATACCTGGATTACCTGGATGAAGTTGAGAATATTGGCTGCTTTGCGGAATATGGGAGCACGGACATAGAACCTGCAATAGCAAGAGGACTGCTGATAACATCCTGACATAGCTTTCCACTCAGTCTACAGTGGGTTGCCGTATCTTTCAGCACCCCCTCCACTGCAATCTACTGGTACAGGAATTAAGCCAAAGCCCCTTGCTCCAAAAACCTTGACTTACTCATCTACTGTGGAGGCGACCTTCCACAGTCAATTGGCGATGCGGTTGCCTCCAGGATCAGGCTGGAAAACCAGTATGGAGCTACGGAGCTGGCATATTACCTTTGCTTCATTCGAAGTCGAACAGAGACCCCGTCATTGGAAATAACGATTCCATCCAGACTTGGGCATTAAATTTCAATAAGTTACAGATGATGAGCACGAGCTGCATGTCGTACGCAGTGCAAAACCTGAACGGAATCAGTTTACTTTTACTCTCTTTCCAGACTTGGAAGACTATGCAAGTCGGGATCTGTTCGTCCGTCACCCTTCAGATGACAAGGCAGATCTCTGGAGGTGGACTGCCAGAGCTGACGACATTATTGTTTTCCTGAACGGAGAGAAGACAAATCCTATATCGATGGAGCAGCATATCACTGCCCGCAATCCCGAGGTTTGCGCCGTTCTGGTGGTGGGTGCTCAGAGGTTTCAAGCATCTTTACTGGTCGAACTTGTACCGGGGGAATGGAGCTTGCTCCTGCTGAGCGGGCTACGCTCATCGAGAAGCTATGGCCTAGCATCGAAGAGGCTAATCAAGACTGTCCTGCACATGCAAGGATCGCTAAAACGCATATCTTGTTCACGCATCCAGAGAAACCCATGCTCCGTGCTGGAAAGGGAACCGTGCAGAGGGCAGGAACTCTGAAGTTATATGCTAAAGAGCTGGATGCACTGTACGCAGATGCTGAGACGGTGTCTTCTCGAATTGATGGAGAAGCCTTAGGTCCAGGTCGCGTTGACGATGCCCGCGTGGTATCTCAATTTGTTCGGGATACCATCTCTTCCATCACGAAATGGAGCGAATTTGACGATACAGACGATCTTTTTACCTTGGGTATGGACTCCCTGCAAGCGATCACAACGGCGCGACACTTAAAGCATGGTCTGGACATGCCGAAAATAACATTAAATCTGGTCTACACTAACCCATCTATTTCCCAACTGACGCGAGCTATGCTTCGGCTCATACGCGATGATGAAGCTTCTGAGAAATCTGACCAGAGAGAGCAACTCCAGGAAAGGAGCAGCATACTAAATGAATATCAGCATATGATCGACCAGATACCCATACCTTCGAAAGTTGCCCCTCAAGAAAAAGAGAAACATAATGTTATTCTTACCGGTTCTACGGGTGTCCTTGGGTCATACATTTTGCATACGCTCCTGATCAACCAATCTGTTGCGCATGTCTACTGCCTAAACAGGAAAACTGATAGTTTCTCGACCCAACTGGAATCTAACAGTCAATTTGTCACAAGAGCATTCTAGGACTCGAGTCTGACATTTTTCAGACACTGCTGGATACGGCTACACTTGTGATCCATAACGCTTGGCCCGTAAATTTCCATATCTCCTTGGCTTCGTTTAGGCCACAATTTGCTGGTATTGTGAATTTTGCCAAGTTTTGTGCTTCCGCAGCACTATTACCAAGGCCTTCTTCGTTTCCTCTATCAGTTCAGTGATGTCACATCGTACGGCTTCTGGACAGACTCCGGAGGAAGTTATTCGCACCGATAAACCGGCCCCGAATGGCTACGCAGAGAGTAAATATATTGCGGAGCAGCCGCTCGGCCATGCGGTACAGAGACTTTCCATTCACGCATCCTTTGCCCGAGTCGGCCAAATCGCCGGTGCTGTACGAGCCTCAGGACTCTGGAACAAGACTGAGTGGTTTCCGAGCTTGGTCATCAGTTCACTCCATGTAGGAGCAGTACCGGACTCCCTTGGATCAACCCCTTAGCCGTATCGACTGGGTGCCCATCGACCTCCTCGCAGAAGTCCTTGCGGACCTTGCGCTAGGGGAACATAGCGAACAAGGCGCGGTTGATGTCTTTCATCCTCTGAATCTACATCCCACTACTTGGGAGGCAATCAAACCTGATGTGGTTGACGCGCTGTATGCATGTTCAGGGAAGAAACTGGAGACTATATCTCTGAAATCCTGGATCGAAAAAGTTCGCAAGGACATGGAGACCACAGCAGGGAGCCACAGGACCCTTCGGGATGGAGAGCTCCAGGCCCTGCTAGAGAAGAAACCGGCGGTAAAGTTGCTTGGATTCTATGAGAATTTGCTTGCTGAAAAGGCTGATACGGGCAATATTCTGGATACGAAACAAACTGCGGAGAATGCCAAGCTGCAGGTAGTCGAAGGAATCAATTCAGAATGGATCCAGAAGTGGATCGGAGAATGGATGAAACCGCAAGTACCGAACTGATCGAAGCTCACCTGTGCTTTTTGTATTTTCCTGATTGTTTCTTGGAATATCAATTTATTTTTTATGAGTGACGTTATCATTTCCCCGTTTTCTCATTGTTAATTTCGTGCGGAGAACGATAACCATTTCTTCCTAGTTTCTCAACCGCATTAACACACAACTACTTGCCATTAATTACTTGAGATAGCAAAAGAGGTTGTCGGAGTCAAGGTTGGCTAGGCTAACTAAGGCATAGAGCATAGGGTTAGAGATCGCCTTTGTTGATGGCAGCTTTGTCCTCCACACATTATAACCTCTTGTAGGATACATGCTATCTATCTATATCTGGTATCAATCGCTGCAACCAGATGTCTAGACAATTTTTGTGGCCGAGAGCTTTACCCTACGAGATAACCCTTCACAAGCCTGCCTACAACTTTTCCTTCGTACTACTACTTCTACTACTAGCAATCTGCTACATTGAACCTCTAATATTGACAGAGGTCATTAAAAGGTAAAACAAGGCTGTTCCCTAAAGGGAGCAAAAACTCTATAACAGATAGGATGTGCTGGTGGTCACCCACCTAACTACTACTAACCGCCTGGCGTGTGGCTTATACACATCCTCAGTGGGTGCTGCCTGAGTGCAATAGACAAGGTGAGTCATTAGATCCTTATCCTTATCTAGCATCAATTTCTAATCCAATCAGCAAAAAATTGCAAGTCTAATAAGTATTTAACAAGGTCTTCCAGTTGCTGTAATGCAACTGCAAACATGAGCATTAATCAGTTTCAACCCCTGAGTCAGAACGCCATTTGACTACTCCCCACTCAACTCCAAAATCTGTGCATTTTAGATGATCTGTCTTTTTATGCTCCAGAGCTATCTAACTCGACCAATTACATTGTAGCATTCAGAATTGAAAGAGGCTGGGAACTTTATTCCTTCAACGTCAATTGCCGCCTTCATAATTCCTGTCCCTGGTCTGCCTTGTTCCACCAGGGACTTCCGATGTCCCGAGACAGATGGAACATGCCACTAATCTCGTCAATGTCGTCGGTCCCCAGGCGCATCTCCCTGACTACGCGACCATACTGGTCCATCCAGACCAGTAGCAGCTCACCAGTTTCTGTTGTCTTCTCATCATGAACCCACAGAAGGCCTGTGACCCAAGCAGAATGGGCTTGGGATTTAATCTCCTCGGGCTCATCTTGATTATACATCCATGTCGTTTTCAGCCGATTCCTTTTCCTCCGCAATGCGCCTGTGACTCTCCGGGTTTGGAGGGCCGACACAACTGTCCAACACCTCGGGGAAACACTCCAAGATCTCTGGCCAGTCATCATAGTTGTAAAGATTGCTGTCATTCAGGATGAGAGCGCTGGTGTTTTGTGCACGGTTACTAAGGGCCATTGGCAGGAAATCCTCGACAGTGTCAAGCGGGTTTTCTCCGGCACCATAGTCGATTCTCAGCCATTCTCGCTCGTCGCCTCTTACAAGCGAAGAGGCAACGGCCCGCTGCTGAGGAGTTCTGACAGCCTTCAAAATTGACTCGATCTGCGATGCAGTCGGTGGAGAGTAGTTGCCTGCTTTGGCCTGCTCGTGATATGGCTGGACGTCGTTGAGTACTTCCTACGGTTCGCAAGACCTCTTTTTTCCGACTTACCCAGAGACCATAGACTCCAAGCTGCACATAGTCACGAAAAATGCGTTTTCGCTGAGTGACCGCATTGTCACGAGAAGTGGAGTCCCATTTCTCCTGCAGAAGATAAGTCAGTTCCTAGTCTTGGTATAGCAGGTGTGATGATTTCGCTTATGAGCAGATAAATCTCCCAAGAAAGTAATTTGACGAACTCTTTTGCCATTAGACAGACCCTCCTTTGACCAAAGTTGGTGATATCGTTGGTGATGCTTCGGTGTGAAGAGCTGCGCAAATTGCAACTACCCGTTACCGTATGCGGGAATCTACTGTCTGTAACCTGTGCGCTGCGGACGAGGACGGTATGAAGTTGACAAAACTAACTTATCATCTTCATTTTCAATCTCCATGAATACCTGATGAGGATATATCCTCTTTTATCCACGAAAGTTATGAGAACAAGCTTATTATCACTGACGGACATCATCATGTCTCATAAACCATTCAGCCACAAAAAGATGTCTAGACAACTAGTCGCAACTGTTGGTAGCAGATAAGGCATGTATCCTATGAGATCATGACAGGCGGGGCCAGAACTATTTGCGAGAGAGAGCAATTATCGGAGATCAATTTTCTAAGACGAGAGGAAGGAACATTATTACACGCCCATTGTCACTTGAGTGATCATCATCCGACTGGAAAATCATTTCTCATACCAAATCCCCACCCTTGACCTCCACCTTAACCGAACCGAAAGATATCACTGACAGGAGCATTCTCCCCAAGATTCGCGGCCTCCCTCTTCCTCGTAAAGATCAACCAGAAGTCGCGAAGTCCAATACGATGACTTGGAGAGAGTACTTAATCTCCTAGCAAGGGACACGTGTCAGCGCAGTATAACCAGGTAGACAGGAGCCGCAGGTCTTTCGGAGCCCTGTGCTCTCTCAATATACATCGGGTCGACAAAAAGGCAGAGGTGGGAAATAATGGGTGCCATTCTTACCTTAGGTTAGGACGCGCGAATTGACGTTGGCTCCGGGGGTTTCGCTGTGACTGTTGCTGTGATCGGGCATTTGCAAGTATCAATTCCCTCAGGAAGACATGGTGGCAAGCAAAGTGCCCGTTTTTCAGCGGCGTCTGTAATCTGCGCGCGCTGTTCCGGAGGGTCTAGTGGTGGAAATGGACAGTGACAGCCGTCAGTATCGCTAATACATTGAGTTGGGCAAGCGACGCGCTTTTCCGTGCGAGTCATCTGCGGAGGGGCTGTCGTGATAGGGACATTCGGCGGGGGAGTTTGTGGGCATTCGCAGGCACCACGTCCGATATCATAACATGGTGGAACGCAATAATAATGTTCGCCTTCCTCAGCGTCTGTCGACGCCGCTCCGCGCTTCGACATGCCCGGTTCGGGTGGGAAAAAGTGTCCCTGTTTGCAGCACAGGCTGTCAGGCTCCTCGGAACAGTTAACATTAACGCAAGATAGACCTTTTTTGTGGATAGGAGCTTTTATTGTCCCAGATGAAAGTGGATTGACTTTAACAGATGCTTCTGCTAAGACGTTAGTTGGGCATGAGCAGCCCCAAAGTCCAACTCGAGTGCACGGCGGCTCGCAATAAGCATCATCGCCTTCGTCGGCGTGGGTTGACTGCTCTGGACGCTTCGACATGTCGACTTGGGTATCGGTACCTTCCGCTTGCTCAAGCTGCTGGACAGTGCCATCTGGTGGAATGACGCACCGTCCATCTTGGGTACCTTGATATGGTGGATAGCATGTAGGTACATCAATACGTTTCTCATTCCGGGTAGACTCCTGGAAAACAGTATTGGGTGGTTGCTGGCCTTCATAGCAGTAGCAAATACCATCATTTGTATAACACGCCGGTGAGTCGCAATCGTCGACAGATTTCTCGGAGGCAGTAAAACCAAGGGGTAGTATATGTGGACAGCCACACACCCTGTTCTCATCGCGACGACACGGGGGTAAACAAAGATCACGTTTTTCAGAGTGTGTGGACTCTGAGGAAGTATCAGGTGGCGGCAGTGAACCCGGGCACTGGCAAGATCCAAAGACAAGATGACACGGGTCATTGCAAACATCTTCTTCACGTTTCTCAATGTGGATTGATTTCTCGGAGGCAGTGTCAGGAGGCGGAGCTGTCACAAATAGTCAGGCACAAGAGTTATATCGAAGAATATACGACATGTGCTTTCTCGTCTTGCTTTGTCAGGGGCCTTACTATTAGGGTCACAATTTGGCGGACACGGGAGATATCCCGGAAGAGAGGGAGGAGCGCGTTCCGCCAACTCTGTATCGGTGCGAGGAGAATGCTCGTGAGGGAGGGCAATGGATACCTCTGCGAAGAGGATGGCTGCGGCGGCGGACACCGCAACCTGGAGGAAGGTTGTCTTCATTGCGAATCCGATATCAGTCAGATCAGCAAAGCTTATGGTTCACGTATGAAAGCTAAAGAAGTTGACGTGATGGTGCCATGAGATGACGATGCTTCGAGCAGCTTATATGTGGAATCGAGAGTATAAGCCGAGAAAACAATTACTGCATGCGGACTACTAACGGAAAACAAAAGATCAGAAGAAGAGGCATAACGTTTACAGGGATAGATGGACTCACAAAACACTTTTGTTCCAATTATTGGAGGAAACTATCGCGACCAAAGTGCTGTACAGCACCAGAGGAGAAAAAGCCAAGCCTCGATTCTGTACCTATGGTACGAATGGTTCGGAATTCCATGTTTATTTGCTGCTTACGCAGTACGGATTAATCCACGGAAGTCCAATGCCGGAGATGATCAGAGAGGATCGGCTCTTGAAGTTACTTTTTCAGAGCAAAGATCTTCTTCCCTTTGTTTAATTGACTCAGGTCCTTTGTCTGGCTTATTCGACAGGTCACCTCAGCAGAACCACTGACTCTCGCAGCTAATGCAGTCAAATAGGCCCTGTACTCCGTCCATACGTACCCAGGTAGCCATGAGGGCATATTGTGGAGTACTTGAATTTGTCACCGAGAACTTAAATCGCTTATAACACCGACAGAATGAATCCAAGAAGTTACCTTGCGGAGCACGAAACGTGTGCGAAGTTCTAAATCGCTTTGTTGGGGAACGCCATTGTGGCGAGAGCACACGTTTTTGGTGTTTGAACCATTCTTTGTCCACTTCGTCTAGTCAGAAGCTGTATCTGGGATCCTCCATGCAATAAATTGAATCAGGCACCGATTCAACCGGTGGCCGTGCGGGAATCGACGGCCCGTTGGCGCCAGAATGCAGGAAATCCCTAGTTGCATGTAGATCTCGGGGATGTGCAGTCCTATACCGAAACCGACAGTATGTTTGTATGACGCCTATATTGTACAAAAGTACTCATACTGCGCCGCGAACATTGCGGATTTACATCGTTCTCTAACCGAGGATGCAACCTCTGTCCACACCTCCGCCCAGAAAGAGGAATGTGCAGAGATGAAATGCGGGGAAAGGAACGAACAATTTCCAAGCATCTACCTAGTACGATTATATCAAATCAAGTACTGCATGGTTACGCGCGGCGTAAGATCTTCTACACGCGAAATCAGTATCGCTCTCTGCATTATTTTTATCATCACTTTTGCCCCTGCTCTTTACTAAGTATACGGTAGTAACCATCTTAGCTTTTACAAAGTACGGAATAGACGTGTAGATCGTGAATCCAGTCGGAAAACTGAATAGCTTTAAGTAATACAGATGACAAAAAGTAGAGGTCGATCAAAAGAGGCAAAAAGATGGATACGGTGACCGTCGGATGTAATTATGACATCGTATCTATGATTCGAGTTAACCACGAAGTAACAAGATCGGATATAGTTGAATCCATATCCAGTGCGTATTTTCAAGGGAATTATTAATCGTATCTGCATCTTCTTGCTATATCATAATGAACCAAGAATTGGGTAAGATTTTAGCGACGTGCCAGAAGCCACCAGATTCTCAATTTTTATAATTGATTGCATGCTGTTTTCTGTCATAAAGCTATTCTTCATATATCCGCTTTCTTTTGCTCAAGTTAGGATGACAAAAGCTTACATGATCTATTTTCACATCTAAGTAGGCAATCTCAGAATGGTACTTCTTAAAGAGGGCATTCCGACAGAGGCGCGCATTTCTGACAGTCATTTAGCAACAGGCCTTTTAAAGATAGGAGGAAAGTTGAACCAGAGCTCGAGTTTCTTGTGGAAACGCGACTAGAAGTGGCTTCACTGGCTATTAGCAATGAAGACACTGACGCTAGGCTAATATATTAATTAGACTTTGCGGTCTCATATTGCTGGAATATTTTCATCTACGTAGATATACCGAAAGCACATTCTAAAATAGGGATCACGGTCTGTTTCTACATAAAATACTGCCCTTTCTATAAGCATGCGTAAAGGCATCCGGGTGCCATTGAAACTATATGCAGGAACATGAGCCAGTCAAAGTGCTTGGGAAATTCGAAAGCCATGCAGGACGCGGAATTGCTGATATAATGTTGACTGGATTCCCCTCTAGAATGACTTCCTTCCTGGCCACTGTCCAGTATGCTAGTCTAGTATAGAAAAAGTCTTTGTCACTCGATTGCTTTTATGCACCTAATTCTATCTATTACTCGACATTGTATCTGTCAGATGGACGGGTTACAAGGAGAGAATCCATGCTCTGTCCTTATTGACTCATATATAAATTGAACTAAAGAAATTATTATTATTATTATTATTATTATTATTATTATTATTATTATTATTATTATTATTATTATTATTATTATTATTATTATTATTATTATTATTATTATTATTATTATTATTATTATTATTATTATTATTATATAT
>NW_027192536.1:0-30113 GCF_041956765.1 Thermoascus crustaceus | reverse complement strand
TGTAGCCGTTTGCTGGGGTTGACGCGTAAGATGCACCACCACCATGGAGCTCTGGGGCCTCCATGGCGGTTTATAGAAGCCTAGAGGCCTCTCCGGGTTGAATGACGCGTAGAAAAGACGTGTTTTGTATAGGTGCTGATTTTGATGTTCCCGCGGCTGGCACCCCTGGCATGCCTCTGAGTCTTGTACCTGGATCTTCTGCAGATAGGTCCCTATAGCTGCGTGACCAGTTTTGAGCTGGTAGTACTGACTGGCAATCTTCTTAGGGGCAGCTGCAGCTACTGGATCCTGTTTCCAGCCTGGCTGGGCCTTATATGCCCTCTGGGTATCCAGGGTTCTGTGGCCTAGTGCTCTAGTCAGCCATTGCTGCTTACAAGCCCTGATTGCTTCTGTACAAGCCCTATTGGTGTAGGCTATAGAGAGCTCACTAGGCCCTCCCCTGAGGGTCTTTGCTGCCGCCTGCTTAGCTGCCTGGTCTGCCCTCTCATTCCCCTCAATGCCATGGTGCCCAGGGACCCATTGGATTGTTGTCTGTCTGCCTTGTGCTTCTAGAGCCTGAGCAGCTCTATGGGCCTGGATGGCTAGACCTTGTCCAGGGCCTATTCCCTGATGTTAAAGCCGATCTATTGCTGCCTGGGAGTCTAGTAGAACTGTGACTGGCCCCCTTCCTCAAATCCTTAGGGCTAGCTCTAAAGCCCTACATGCTCCCATAAGCTCTGCATCAAACACTTCCTTCCCCACACCTAGGGGGATCTCCCGAGCTTGCCAGGCCCCTTGGGGGTTCTGCCATGTGATGCCTGCCTCAAGTTGACCACTATCTAGTCAGGACCCATCTGACCATAGGGATAGCCCCGGGCGATCCCCTTGGGCTGCCTCTAGGGCTTCCTCAGTTGATAGGACCTTGATGTTCTGACCTGGGAATAGTGCTGGGGCTATCTCAGCTGTCTCCTCAAACCCCCCAGAGGGGTCGGTCTTTCTGGCCCTGCCACCATAGCTCTGCCCCATATAAGGCTACAGCCTGGACAGCTGCGACCTGAATTTTTCTGACTAGGCCTGGAGCTAGTCCCTGCTGCTGACATAGGGCTTGGACCCGTGCCTCAGCCATCCGCGCTTTCCGTAGGCAGGTCTGATAGTGAGCCTTCAGGGTCAGCCCTGTATCTAGCCATATGCCTAGCCAGTGGGTGGCCTCCTGGTTGAATGAGATCTGATGGCCCCCTATAGATATACTTGCCCATCAGACCTGGTCCCTGAGTGCCCGACCTCATTTGCGGGTGAATAGGGTAGCCTCTGTCTTCTCAGCATCAAACTGGACCACATTTGCCTGCCCCCAGCTTATAGCTGCTTCCCCGGCCTGCTGAAGCTGCCCACAAGCTTGATCCACTGAGCTCCCTAGGGCTATAAGGCCTATATCATCTGCAAATGATAAGGCCCTTACCCCAGGGACTGCCGTCTCTATAGCCTGGAAGACCCCACTTATGTAGATCACAAAGAGGATTGGGGAGACTGGGGAGCCCTGGGGAACCCCTGAATTAATGGGGTGTTCCAAACCCTGATGGCCATTAATGACCAGCTGAACCCTGCAGTTAGCTAGAAAAGACTGCACCCAGCGGACCAGATCCCCATCTATCCCTAACTCCCCCATCCTCCTAACAAGCTTGGTTGGATTGACATGGTCAAAAGCTCCCTTAACATCAAGGAATAGAGCCCCTGCCAGCTGCTTCTGCCCCCAGCCTTGGTGAACCTCATAAATTAGGCAGGCCACAGCATCTATAGCACTTCAGTGTCTTCAGCTCCCCATTTGGCCTGGGTGCAGAGCTCCTGTAGCCTCACAGTAGTCAGCTATGGTACCTGCTGCCACCTTCTCTATAACCTTTCCTAGGCAGTTTAGGAGGCTGATCACCCTATAGGCCTTGACTAGGGTATAGTCTGGCTTATTGGGCTTCTGAAGCAGGATCCCTTTTGCTGTCTTCCATGCCTGGGGGTGGACACCAAGATGAAAACATTGTTGGGCTAGTACCACTATTCACAAACTGTCCCAGCTCCGTAAGAGGTGAAGAGCCTGGAAGTTTAGCCTGTTGATCCCTGGGGCTTTCTGGGTTGACTGGCTAAATAGGGCGTGTTGTACAGTCTCCTCTCTGACCTGCTTATGCATGGTGCCTTGGGGGAGATCCCCAAGCTGGGTTCCTCTAGGGGCTGGTGGGAATGCCACCTCCCGAATCAGGGCCTCTTTCTCACCAATGGTAATAGCCAGCTGGCCCTGGGGGCCCTTAAGGGTAGGGGTTGTGCTCATAGCCTTTGGGCTAGTATAGTGAAGAGCTTGCCAACACCAGGTAGTATCCTCTGGGCCTAGGGAGTCCCTGAGTTCCTTAGACCCCCCAAGAAGGCCTCCCAGCATTCTCACTTTGCCTTTCATATCCTTCTATAGTAGGAGTTTTGGGCCTCTAGGTGTTCCCTATCCCCTATAGCCCCTGCCTGCCATGCTCATTGTGCCTGAGCATATGCCCTCCGTGCCTGCCTGACCTCTGACCCCCACCATCGCTTTGAGTAGGGAGATATCCTGATTGGTTTGGCATGTTGGTTCAGGATAGCCGTCAGTGAGTCCTGGATCCATATGGCCTCCTCTGCTATATCTCTCTCTAGGCAGTTGTCTGTTAGCGGGGGCCTATTATCTGCTAGGTCCTTCCATGCTTGTGCTGCCTTCTCTAAGGCCTCTTTCTCAGCCTGGAGGGCCTGTATCTGCCATCCCGTTATCATCTGAGAGGGCTCCATGGGAGCCGTTCTTGAGAGCTTATCACTACTGAACATGTTTGTAACTCATCTTCACACTCTCTACTGTGTATGATAGATATTGTATTAATAATCTTGACAGTCTCGCTGTGCTTACAAAACAGGCGTTGATTTCCACACCGCTACTTTCTCCTTGAGACTTGAGTGCCTTCTGGCCCATTTCTAGTGTCTGTGGAGCCTGCTCCACCACGCTCATGCAATCAAGGATTCAAGGTGCTTTAGAGCAGTTGTTAGAGCCTCAGGGCCTGCTGCATGGTAGGTCTACTTTACTGTACATACAAGATTCTGAACTGACAGAGTGGGACAATGAATATATTTCCAAGATAATGAGCTTTCTGGGAATCGACGAGTTCTGTCGAGTGGATTAGGATATATGCTACATGCTTTTTCGCGAGAATATATTTATATCTGCGTGTATAGGACATGGCGCATAATTGAGTATACTTAAATCTATGGGAATCGAGAATAACGTAATAATATATTTTTCCTTGCGTTAGACTTCTTAGACTTCTGCCTAACTGTAGATGTAGAATGTTGGTGTTTAGAACGTTGCTTTTTTTTCCACCATTTTCTAAACCCACCGTCCTACCATAGCTTGTTCTTCTCAATCTCACAGTCTTAGGGTCCTTTCAGATAACCTCCTGACACAAATTAGGTGCTCTTTGTACTTTGTAGACGACCTAATACTTAACGCCCACTCAAAAACGCGGAGAGGGAGAATCTGATCACGCGTCATCTCTCCTGTACACAATAACGTTAATAGTAAACAATTAGATAACAATCCTACTTTGAAGATCACTTGCTTAAATAATAAGTGATCAACGAACGAGCCGACATGCGCTCCGCTGTCATTGTCGATCAGGGATCGCTCCACCCGAGCACGCAATTGCTGCTATTCCCTTCGAATAATATTTCCGTTGCGACGAGCGCACACAACCTGCTGGTAACTACGGCTGCTAGTGAATCTGATCAACTTTATTTGATTCTGTATGTGCTACAGCTAGGAGTCCTGTTTATCTACCTACCTAATCTTCCATCTTCCACGTGGCAAGGGGGAGGGCCCTAAAATCCTACCCTTAGCGCGGAGATAAGCATCGCAAGTGATTCGTCCTAGTCCCTCGTAATGCATCTTGCAGACTCTGAGTAGAAGTCTGGTGCTGCTTCGAAAGCTTACTTTCAGCTTCTTATGATTGCATGAATTTCTGTACGGCGTGCAGGACATAACATAGCGAGACTGAGGACCATGATTGAAGATTTTCTCTGCAGATCTCTCCGCGCTGAATCTGCTGCAGATCTTGCGAGCCGGAACGGTCGGCTATCTTCCATTAGTAAGCTAGATTGGCTGGCGGGACTCTTGCCTTGTGCAATCTTAGCTGCTGGGACCAAGACTTTTTTTTCTATTTTTCTGATTCAGTCGGCATTTTGCACCTTCTGTGCATTTCTATAGATATCGACAGATGTATATAAACTTTTGCGTCTTTTTATAGAGATTTGAGCAGTTCTAGAAGGCTGGAAGCCGTCAAGTCCCGGGATACTTGGAAATGCTCACGTTACCCAAATCTCCACCTGCCCACAGTCCAACGGCGGGAGTGGACAGCAAGATTTGAGGCCATCAGCATCCGGAATTCTTTGGCTTCTGTCAGGAAAGACCCTGGACCACTGAGGCAAATGCAGTAGTGGGTTGCCTGGTAGAAGAAACTTCGACCGCGAGTCAGTGACGGGTCCCGGGCCGCCGGGAAGCGAACCGACAAGTAGTAGCCTCTATACGGCGTACGCTAGATGGAGTCGTCAGGAGTAAGGAGGCAGAAGTTAGAACCTAATCATGCGTTCAGGCATGGTCATGAATCTGCTTAATAATAATGGCAGAGACGCGACCACAGTGGCACGGAGGCGGAGCTTGATAGGTACTGTACGGGGTACTTCATATAGTATACTTGTCTGAAGCACTGCGCCGAGACGTTCCAGAACGCCGGACTGTACAAGGTAGACGGCGACCTTTTTTGTCGCCTGCCCGCGGCAAATCTGTCCAGTTAATAACCGTACAGTCCTCGTTTGGGCACCACATGCATGTGAGACAGCGGGAAAAGATTCCATACTTCGTCCTGGATACTCCATACTCATGAAACAAAGACAAGCAAAGAGTGGCTGTCCGTTCCCACAAGATGCAACATGAAACAGCCCAGGGAGCGTGGCTGCAACTTGGCAGTGGGCGGTCAAAGTTTTCCTCTCTTTAACTTTTCGCGTGGCATGCCATTGAAGAATCTGAGGCTCTGTCTGGATGTTCGGAACGGGGCGGTGGATAGCAAAACGCCAAACCCTAACTTTGAGCCAAAGTCGGAGCGAGACATCCTGCGTACTTCCGGCCCACCATTGGGATCCTCATGGCTCATGCGGACTCAACAACGGAGTCTTATCGGCGAGACACGGAGCTAATAATAATAAACATCATGTCGCTGGCAATCGCTCACTGGTGACTGCAGAAGAATAGAGTACAGTAGTAACTTTTGTATGACAGCTGACCTAAATCGCCCACGACCGTTATTTTTGGGGGGTGGGGGCTCAGGAAGGGGGGAATAACCGTTATCATCCTGCAGGGATCAACACAATATGCCGAATAAGATGGTCTTCCGCTGGATCGCTGCGGGCCCCGGCAGCTGTAGACTGTACATAGAGGAGTAGATCAGTAGAACTGCGTGGTTTTTCGAGCCAGTCCGCTGAAGAATTAGTGACACGCTGCAGTCCCAGATCCCGAGTGAGAATGGTGATAGCCCCAGGTCAAAGCTACAGTTAGTCGACAGGCCACACGTTGACATCAGCCTAGAGGATTGATAATGAGGTCGGAAACAGGTACGTCGGATCGATGCCACGGAAGACTCAGCTCCACAGCAGGCGTCCTTTTAAGAATTTAAGAGTCGTGGCTTGGAACTCCCTGGTGTCCTGTTTGTTGTGATATCCTCTTCGACTATTGTACTTTCGTTTGCACTTTTGCTCTTCTGATATACGGAGATTTCCCGCCCTTCCCGTTTCCATTCTGGTACTTTGTCCAAGACAGACCATCCCACTGCAAATATGGCATCTGAGAAGCCCACGCTCGTCTTCATCCCCGGTGCCTGGCACACGGCCGAGTACTACGAGGGCGTTATCGCCCAGCTGAAGGGATACGGCTACGAGGTCCACGCCCTGCGTCTGCCCTCCGTCGGCGGAGATGAGACGACCACCGTGGCGGACGATGCGGCCCATATCCAGAAGACAACCTCCGCCCTGGCGGCAGAGGGTAAGGAGATCATCCTGGTGATGCACTCATACGGTGGCATCCCGGGCACCGAGAGTGCCAAGGGTCTCCTGCAGAAGGACCGGGCAGCGGAGGGCCAGAAGGGCGGTATCGTCGGTCTGGTATATCTCACGGCGTTCCTGCTCCCCGAGGGGCTGTCAATGTGGCAGTTCCTGGGCGGCATGCCCGACTGGGTCGTGTACAACGTAAGTGTAACAGTTCGTCGGGACTCCTGTCCAGGGGGGTTGCGGCTGTGGTTTATCCTGGTGGCTTAACTGATGAGATATAGGGCAAACGCATGGGGCTCGCCCGGACGCCCGAGATCATGTACAACGACCTGCCCGCGGAAGAGGCCGAGTCGTGGTCCTCCAAGACGCTCTACCATGCGGCACCCAGCTTCGAAACGCCGCTGACCTACCCGGCGTACAAATATGTTCCTGTTACGTACCTGCAGTGCGAGAAGGACCAGGCCATCCCGTTCGCAGGCCAGCAGGCCATGGCCAAGATCCCGGGAGACCACGTGAAAACACCTGTCTGCAGTTCCAGCCATTCGCCCATGCTGAGCATGCCGGAAACGGTGGTCAAGGTGATCCGCGAGGCTGCGGGGGAGACGGTGGCGTAAGGGGTAAACGGGTGGAAGAGAGACATACCGCTCTGGAGCATGAAAGGGGCAGTCGCCGGATCGGGTGCCGTTATACCAGCTAAAACCTAATCCCATATAATCTCGTGTAATCTCATATATGCTATCTATTATTGTCTCGTTAGTACAGTGTCCTGCAATTAAACCTAAACCCAAATGAGGAATTGGTCAATACAGCTGTGTTATATTAGCAATTCGAAAGAACCATGGCACCCGTCAAACCACCACGCTGGAACCCGAGGGTGGCAGCGGACCCCGTGTAGGAGGCTGAGGTCAGCGGAGCTACCGAGAAGAAATAGAAGAAGCCGGTGCTGAGTCCAGATCCCGTAAGCGGGCTTACGCTACGAGTCATGATAGCCCTAATGGCCGATCTGTTCCAGACTGGTGGGCTCTCGTTTTGGCCGGTGCGCCGCGGCAGTTAACTGCCGTGAAGAACTCGCGATGAAGCTCTCGGCCCGCGATGACAGCAGCCCTCAAGCCCTTGGCGTCTCCAGAACCCGCGATCCGAGCCGGTGATGGTTGGCTGAAGCAATAAACGTCGTGAACAGACTTTGATCAGCCGTGGGCCCCGGGCCGGAGGGCGAGTGAGCGTCGTCGTGGATGCCATCCGATGGGGCAGGCAATCTGGACAGAAGTCAGAGAACCGGGTCAGGACACGGGAGATGGGCTTACCTGTGGCTGTGACTCTTGTCTCCTGCTGTTCGCAGTATAGAGGGAGGAAGAAGAGAAGAAAAGATCGCCGACGAGAGATGCTGGATCAGCTGACGGCCGCAGCCCTGAAGCCCTAGCTGCTCTCGGCTCTCCCCGACTATGCTGATGCTATGTTAATCTATCTTCTAGACTCTAGTCGTTCCACGATGTTGGCGTCGGTTCGTTTCCGATCTGTCTGACAATCTGATCCCCTATATTATATCTTGGAGTCATGCCCCGGTTTGATCCCCCCCAGCACCGTCCAGTCTGCTCTGCGGACGCCCGACAAACCTCACCACCATGGCCGCCCCTCCACCCCCAGGCATGAACCTCGATGAGGATATCCGTGGCACCATCATCGGCCCTGTGGTGACGTTGATGACGCTGGCGACTATCTTCGTGGTCCTGCGCATCACCTCTCGTCTGACCACCAATCTGCAGCTGCAGTGGGACGACCATCTGATCCTGCTGGCGCTGGTGAGCATCCTGTGCATCTGGCGGTGACCTCGTTACTGACGGTGGGCAGATCTTCGCGTACGGGACGGGGGCTATCACAATTATAGGTAGAGACCCCTTCTTTGCTGGACAGGTGAACGGATGGGACCAGGATGCTGACAACGGAGCCAGCCTGTCACTATGGCCTCGGAAGACACATATGGTCGCCCGCGGTCAACGTGGAGAAAGTCATGAAGGTGAGATTCTCAGTCTCTTTCCCCCTCAAAGCGCCGTTTCTCATGCTTCGATAGACCCTATGGGCATATGAGTGGGCATATGGCGCCGTCGTGCCAACCATCAAGCTCTCCATCATCATGTTCTACCACCGCATCTTCCCCATCCGATCCGTCACCTACATTCTGTCTTTCTGCGCGTTCCTCGTCATTAGCTGGTGGCTGGCCGTGTATGTCATCTGTCTCGTCCAGTGCCGCCCTATTTCCTTCTTCTGGATGCAGTACATCGACCCGACAGCCCAGGGACAATGTATCGACATCTACAAGTTCTTCATCGGCAACGGCGCCGCCAGTGTTATCACCGATTTCATAATCCTGCTAGTTCCCCTTCCCAACGTCTGGCAGCTTCAGATGCCCGCCATCCAGAAGCTAGCGGTCTGCGGCATTTTCCTCCTGGGTGGCTTGTACGTTTCCCTTTTCTTGTCTCTTTTTCTGCTAGCTCTCAGCTAACCGCACCAGCGTCTGTATCGCGGGTATCGTGCGCGTACACTTCCTGACTTTTATGGGCCAGGGTCCTGATTTGACGTGGAACATGGCCCAGGCCTTCATTTGGTCCTCCGTCGAGCCGTGCATTGGCATCGTCTCAGCCTGCCTGCCCACCCTGCGCCCGCTGGTGCGCCGCTGCTTTCCCCGCTGGTTCACTCGCAGCAAGCGCTCCGGCGCTACCCCCAACTACACCACGGACCCCAGTCTGAACTTCAAGTCCCAGAACGGTGAATTTTACCGTCTGCAGGATAGCATGAAGCGAGCCTCGCGGGACGACGAGGTCGGTCTGACCAACGAGATCGACATGGATCACTCGCCCAAAGGCCCGGAAGGCCCATTGAACGCCATCTCAATCCGGCGAGATATCGAATGGAGTTCGACGACTAATTCGACGGATCATTTATAACATTTCTGGGTATAAAAAACCGTGAATGACGGATTCAAAAGCAACATGGGCTCTTTTTCCATGTACAGTACGCGAACCCGGCGGCTATGGCGTCTGCAGGTCAGGTTGGTTTTGCGGGGTCCGACAGAGCGGACTGGAGTTATGGTCCTGAAGACCTTGTATATATAGATTCTTCTGGAGGAACGCTCTTTCTTTTGTTTTGTCTTACATGAGTTATCGTCTAACTCTGTACTATACCCCTGAGTCTCCTTTTGATAATAATTCTATGGACCAACCTTTGACTGAGTTCAAGACCTTTGCTGTCGGGATGTATAGAATCCGGATCACAGAGTGTGACACCTTATGGAATGCTATATATTAATAATACATTTTGTCTCCTATCCATAATCTACGGGGGCCTACAGAACTGCAAAACGCTTAGTTCTCCAACGTAGAGGCTACTCAAATTGATCTATTCGTTAACAGTATGGAGTTTGCGCGCATGAAGACATGAAGACAACTGCGTGACCTTGGAAGCCACCCCCCCCCCCCCCCAAAAAAAGCTTCTATAACTTCTGATACTCCATATTCTGCTTATTTGCAACCAGTCCGCTATATTTGTGTGTCTTCTCCCAAAAGCTGCAACGTTATTTGTCTTGATCAGTGTACGATGGGGCCTAGGGCATCGAGGGGGAAGTACGTCAACGACGTCTGTATACGCAACTGACGGACCTGTAAAATCCTGCATATCTACAGACAATTACCGTGGAAATAGTCCGTGGAAATATTTTCAAAAATGATCTTTATATACTTCTATCCCTGCCCTGTCATTGCTCTGCAGCCTTCTACCCGTTGTCAACCACAGGTTTATTACATAGATTACACTACTTGCTTTTGCATCTCCATAATTTGTAGGCATAAGACATGATCCAGAGCTCCCAACTTCTATGGATCTAATCCTCGGCATATAGAGCTATTTCAAAGTTATTCCAGCTGTGCATACAGCCCTCTTGGAAGTCGTTCAGACGCACCTGTTTCTAGGAATACCGACAGCTATTTTTTTGTCTGGATCGTGGAATTGTTGGGTTTTTACCTCACTGGAAGTGCCTACATCAAAAAAAACTTTTAACTGGCCATACTGTTTGTATAATGTATACCAGGGGTAATATTTCGTCAGTCCTGGGAATAGTACTACATAGAGCAATGGCAATGCAGGGGGATTACTAGAGTGAATTAAGTGTTCCATTGGATGAATATTTTTTTTCTCCAGTGCTCCATTTGAAGAATTGCATGACGAGGCCGGCTATGGGAGCAGTTTACCCGAGCAGATGACTGGGTGTTACAAGGATTGTCTCCAAAAATACCGAACATGCGCAACTACCCCGCATGCGCTATCGAAGAGATCTGTTCGTATTAGGGAGGGGAAAAGAGTCCTTGAGGGGACCTCGGTTAACTTAAGGCAATCGGCTTACACAGCTCTGAATGGTGAGTTAAATTCATAAATGACCGTGTGCTACGTTCTTGTCCAACAAGTCAATCACTCTTCTACTACTCTAAAGTGAGGCAAGAAATACTAGCAAATCGTCACGTCTTACATTCCGTGCAAAATGTCTTTTCCTGCGTACAAGAAGGGTACTATCGACTGTATGGTGGACGTGGATACAAGCCACGTAAATGGGAAGAGCGTGGTCATCACTGGAGGTAAGGCGTCTCGAATCTCGAACAACCAGCGCGCCATGGCTGATGAACATGCAATAGGCGCAAAAGGAATGGGCAAAGAGGCCGTGCGTGCCTTTGTAAAAGCAGGGTCAGTGACTGTCATACCTAGTAGTTACCCACTGTGTCGTGCTGTCTCTGACTGGTATGATACAGGGCCTATGTGACATTTGGGGATCTAGACAAGGAGAATGGCAACGAGGTAGAGGCGGAACTTGGGTCGTGCGTCGCCTTGCTTGCCCAGGAGCTTTTCAAGGAGCCTAACCAGTCTCCAGAAGCGTCAAGTTTGTTCCTTGCGATGTAACTTCTTGGGACGATCAATTACACCTCTTCAAGTCCGCCCTTTCGGGTTCGCCTAACAAGAGCATTGATATCGTCGTCGCCAATGCTGGAATTAGCGGCCCTGATCCACTATTCACCGTGGAAGGTAGGTTGGACGCTATCATCGATGTTATAGAAAGTTTCAACGGAAGCGTAAACTAATTACCTGGTCAGATACCGAAGAGCCAGTCAAGCCGGACTTGCGAATAGTAAATATTGACCTGATCAGTGTCATGTACACGATGAAGCTAGCGCGACACTACTTTATGAAGCATCCCTTTGGTCCGGAACACGACCGATGCTTCATCATGACTGCTAGCATTGTCGGATTCGTTGACTCACCTGGCATCCCTCAGTACACAGCGTCCAAGTGGGGGTGCCGGGGACTGATGAGGTGTCTTCGGAGAACGACAGCAATCGATGGAGTACGTGCAAACATCATTAGCCCATGGTAAGTTGCATATTTACAGCAGTACTGTATGTAATATATCTGGGAACTGATATGGTTTCAAAGGTACGTCGCCACTTCGATACTGAGTCCGGCGGTTCAAGCATACTGTACGAGTAAGGGCGTTACTTTTGCGGAGGCCGGAGACGCTGCCGCTGCAATGATCAAAATTGCTTCTGATCCGTCGATAAATGGTAGCTATACTATTCTTGTTTCCCGACAGCGCCTTGAACTGACTATGAGACAGGTCGCTCGTTCGGCATTGTTCCACGAGATATAGCCCCCAAGGGTTATTTCGACATCGCCAAGGATGATTATGAGGACGATGATGTGCTGGAGAAGCTGCAAGATATTATGTTACATACCTCACATCGACTGCAGGTGAGGCCTGAAGATCAATAAGGTCTGATGGGCTCTAGTATCTTCACTTCACAGTCTGCGTTTACGTCATCAATAATAGTAACTGCATTTCCTAGTATATTTCTCCCGAATGTCCAACAACTTTTTGATATGTTGTTCGCCCTCCCAAACCTTGAAACTGCAAGACCTAACCACCATGTAGGGAATTCCAAGGAGCTTTCATTGATTGACTCAATTGTATAGTGTCATCGGTGCACTACCGTCAGTCTGAAGTGAAAATATTACACATATCGACGTAAATTATAATCATGAGTAGATGCTAAGAGAATATAATATTATAATAGATCCATGCTGCAAAGCCTTGAGATGTGCAGGCGAAGAATCCAAGAAATGGAGAAAAATACTACATCTGCGAATAGCTTTGCGTATTCAGTATATAATCCAGAAATATCACATATTATACGGTCCCTATTTACAGCAGTGCTTATCCATGTCAAGTTTTGACGCCAGAAGTGCTTCACCAAATAGGAGTGGGAAGCTATGCATTGGCTTTATATTGATCAGTATCCAAGCGGAGCGTTACCCAGAAGACCAATCGACTACAGTCGCGAAATATAATATGCAGTTTTGGGTTAGCAACAGTCTAATAGCGTAAATCCGGTTTGTTACAGCGTAAAAGATCGACGAACCATGCGTAAAGAGTAGAAAGCCTTGCATATATACTCTTGCAATTCTTTCTCCTTAGATAGTAGCCAATACGACTAAGTAGATCATATAATGAACAATAGCATTTAGCCAAATATAAATACGCAGGTTACGACGGGGAAATAAAGCCATGCTCTGAGTCTTTGGAAATCACAGAATATTCCTGCAAAGATTGTTCCAAATATCCACGGTACATAACGCGACGCACCATACTGCGACTCGTCTATGTGGACAGCTTCGCCGAAATAACCCAGTTTTATATTGTCGCATTGGTCCAGCAAAACGTTTCGATTAAGCCTTTATGTATATACCTGGCACGCCAATGATTCTCTCAGCTCCTCACTCACGTAGCATTCAGGATAGGGCAGATATCGCGGTCTATCCACCGTCTTCAAGAGTGGACCCGTGCAAAGCCACTATAGGGCAGTGTTAGACATACGCACTGTCGTCTTTTAAGCGAATGGCGTGAGGCACAGCCTACCCCAGGGGCTTCATCCACGACACAGAGTTGACAGGGTCGACGTGCAATACAACAGCAACAATCTTTCGATACCGGAGACGAGGTTGTGTTTCGAAACACTCAAGTTCTTCTGGCAAAGATCTAAGTCGAGCATCCGCGTCATCACCACGAACAACGCGATAGTCTCGCCAAGAGGGCTAGAACGATTGATCCCAGATATAATTCCCACTGACGCGTAAGAGGCACGGGATCCGTCAGGATCCGGCCATCGATGTTGTCTTCGTATAGTATTTCCTTTTTCACCAACGGTTTGGATATCTGGTATACGGTTTTATGGAAGGATATTAGTATGAGCTCTCATGCTTCTCGATACATATATTGGCGCTCATGTTGGGCTGCGTTTTCAGTTTTATCGGTATTCGCCCAGTCGTTACCCTCGCTAGGCTTCTGCTTTCGCTGACAGTTCGGTATGAGACTCTCGTTTCTTTCTCTGGCGGCAGTCTTGCCTCGGAGCTTGGCTTCCGCCGTCCTGCTCGCGTATCAAACTCATCTCTTTGCTCGCCATCGACATTTGAGTCGGCGCTTCCGCCTAATGCCACCCTCGTTTAGGCGGTTGGTTACGACGCAAACGCGACATTTGACGACAGTATCCCTCCGTATACTTCCATTTGCGCTCTCTATCAACATTACTTCTTCCGACTCATCATCCTTTGAATCTGCTCCTTGGGTTCCCACCGACACCTGGAACAATCGCTTCATCGCATATGGGAATAGCGGCTTCATCGGACAAATCGCATGGACGGACATGGCCAAAGGCCTATACAGAGACGAATTCGACACGTTGTCTCACCAATGATCAGATCAATACTGTCTACAAATACTACGACTGGGTGGATGTCAACCAGACGTTTGTTTTCTCGTCTTACACCCTTGGTTAGAGAAGCAATTTGGTTCGATAATGAGTACCACTAACGAATCTAATTCGAACGGAATTGCCTATGCCCGTTATTCTTGTACGATTATCCCACCTGGCCATGGCAAGATCTCTCCTACGAGACTGTCGCTTATGCTGCTGCTTTGGACCCGGGCAACCCCACTGCCGACAACTTCGACATTAGCCCGTTCAAAAACGCTGGTGGGAAGCCGATCCACTTTCCATGGCCTTGCTGATGGCTCAATTGCGACTGGTTCCTGCATCTACTTCTGGAACAGGGTCACCAGAGCTCTAAATCCTAAGGGTATACAGCTAAGTGACTTCTACCGTCTTTTCTTGATTCCTGACATGCAGCACTGCAGTGGCGGCAATAATGATGCTCCTTGGTATATTGCATCGGCGACACAGTCTATATCCGGAAACACCTACAGTGTCCCTGGGTATGAAAATCCACAGCACGACGCGTTGCTCGCCTTGATGAACTGGGTAGAAAATGACATGGCGCCGGAGACCATAATTGCAATCAAGTTCAACAATGACAACGGCGAGGACGGTGTCTTGATGCAGAGACCCCTTTGTCCCTACCCATCCGAGATTAAGTACATTGGCGGCAATCCTAACACTACCGCAGCTTTAAATGCGTGTAGACCCGAACCATTGTTCAGGCATTAAGGATTTGAAAAGAGATAACAGCAAACATGGTTGTTCTTTATTTGTTTCCATTTTGTAAAGTCAATTGAAGTCGACAAGTGTAAATAGAGAATGCAGACTTGTGACTTATGTCTCAATACAGCATTACTCAATTAACTCTGGCAATACCGTTGTATCGAGTGCGAATGCTAATATTAGGAAGCTTCCTCCAATATGAAGAAAGCGTCTTATATTTCTTTAGCCTAATATTTGGACGAAGAGCGTCGGACAGAGTACACTTAGAGGATGCCTCATCTTTCAAACTTCATATGCTTATGCATGTGATAGAGCCCCTGAAACTTTCTGTGTCCCCATTACTAAGAGTGATGACACCAAAGGTCGTGCGTATTTTAGTTCGCTAGTAATTGATGACCTTGAACATGTACTTGTGTAAGAATGTACATCTTAGCATGTATTAAGCTTTATGAGAGTCATTTTTAAAGAGAATATGGATTTAAATTGCTTTAATTCTGCTGTAAGGTGCTTCTATTATGAAAGCTTTATTGTACATTAACCTAGGCTAATTGCGATGAAGGGTATGCTTCAAGGCTTTGAAAAGCTGCGCCCTCTCGGTAAGTACTGTACCTTTGAAATCAGCAGAAGTGAATGCCGCAGCGGCATCTGTTCTTCTGCCACTGAAAACCACAGAGAATACTTCTGACGAATGTACATACAGGTCCGTTAGAGAGATACCAGACTGCATGTCATGACGCAGGATTCTACAACAATGTAGGAATTACTGCGACACATACTATGCCCGGCAATCCATCCCTGCTCAAGCCTCAAGTCTATGCAGCGTGCGCCACTCTGATCGCAGAATATCCTATTCTCTCAGCGATTCCTCTTCGAGAAAACAGAAGATCTGCATATTTCTTGCAGCTTCCCGAAATCAATCTTATCAAGACTGTGTCCTTCCTTACCCGAAAAGCTAGTCGACGTACGTATGGTCATGGACGAGATGAAGAACTTGATAATATCTTAGAAATGCAGCACAACATATCATTCAAGCCCAGTTCGGTAGCGGATATTTCTACATTCTGGAGTCTGCTAATAATACTCGATCCTGAAGATCAATCCATCTTTGATGCTGCGTTTATTTACCATCACGCTCTTGGAGACGGTCGATCTGGTCTTGTCTTTCATAAGGCCTTTGCCACTGCTCTGGCCTCCTCCGGTGGCACGCCATTGTGCGTTCCGACAAAAGTAACCCCTCCAAAGAGACCTATACCGCCGGATATGGAGTCACTTCTCAAGATTCCGATATCACCAGCGTATATTCTAAAGGAGCTTTTCTTCAGCATCTTCCCCAAAAGAAACAGAGGCGTATGGCTAGGAAGTTTGGTGCCAACATCAATACCACCGAAGTCTCGTTATCGGTCTATTGTGTTTTCGAAAAACACAACTGATCGTCTTGTAATTCTTTGCAGGCAGAGGAAGACGACAATGTCCGCTGTCCTCCAAACGCAGTTGGCTAAAACATTATTTGACCTGCTGCCCCCTTCTTTCAGAAAAGTCGTGTGTGAAGGGGCCGCATCAGCCCGGCGCTGGATCCAATCGGAAACTGTTAATGACGACTCCATCGGCTGCTTTGTTGCAGTATACTCTGACACATATTGGCGTAAAAGCTTCGGACACGAATTCCCTTGGGATATAGCCCAGCGGTCACGAGAACGCATCGCTAGATTCATCGCAACACGAGGCAGAAACAACCGAGCCGGTCTTCTTAGATTCGTCCCGGACATATCCAGAACTGTTCGCTCTCATGTTGGGAAGCCGCGCAACTGCAGTTTTGGTATATCCAACCTCGGTGTGGTCAACGGCAAAGGCCAGACTCTGGACAATATCTCGGAGTCCGGTAATAGCGCAGTGAGACTGGGCAGAATAGTCTTCAGTCAGTCGGGAAGCTACCATGCCAGTCCATTCGAGATTTGCGTCGTGACCGACGGCGATGGGTGCATGACTGTAGGATTTGCGTGGCCTGATGCAGGACTGGAGGAAGAACTGCTTTTTCGAATCATGGACAACTTCAAAAATGGTCTTGAGCATCTAGCTTCAGGTTAACTTGCTAGGAGATTGTGCTTCTGATCTGGAGCATCATTATTGCATAAATTGGCATTGTCACTGTCGATGTTATTCTGAATTACCGGGCTAAGGAATATGACGTTCTTCAGTGTGTATTATTTTTCCTCGTTAAGAGTAGGTTTACCACAATTTCGAATCCAATGATAGTGGAAAAGCGGAAATCTCAATGGTAAGAAGCCCTACATGTCGATACGCTTCATTTCTGACTATCAGCCCAAGCAGCAGCGGCAGTGCTTCTGGAGAATTACAGCACGGCAGCCTTTCTATTCGTACGAGTACCTCGTGAACCTCGCACGTGTCACTGTTTCGCAGGAATGGCGATTCACAAGTGTAACCAGCTCATTCTTGAGATCAGCCCCATTTCCTATGCGCTTTTCCATACATTGGGTCCTTCCATTTGTGGTATTTATGATCCTAGCTCATTTCCCCTTGAGCATATTCAGGGAAAGCCGGTGATAGGGTTGTGGCCCGGTAATTTTGGTAAGGGACCCCTCTGGCCAAGTACTTCGACTGGAGCAGGGATATCTAGGTGCTGCGAAGTTGCATTCCCTGCCCTACCCTGTGTGATTGAACACGTCGCCACGTCCTCTTTCTGGGGCCCTGTACATGTCTCGTAAGCTTGTTGCAGCGCGTCCTGATCAGTCCAGCCGTTGATGAAATCTCCGTGTAGACCATATCCTGTCGGATCGCCCATAGAGTAGACAAACACATGTGTGAAATAGCTCTTTGACGGAAGTCCGAATCGTTGTGTGCGCTACCACAGAAACATAGAATTGGCCTTGTCCACGGTCAGAAAAGGGAATGCAGGTTCGACTTACCGAAGAAGCATTGGACTCCCAGCGACCATCCGCAGCCCAGCAGGAGGTGCCAGTGGAACCTCGATTTTGTCACAAGACGTAACCTTAGCTGAATAGTTACACACTCTGTTCATATAATAGACGACCTTGAAGCATAGATAAGCTCCTGGGGAGGAGTAGTGCGAAGAAAATAGGAACTCACATTTCCTTGGCACTCGATCAGTTCACCTTGGCCGTCGGGCATGCAATGGTATAACTGAGGAATCCAGTAATTGCTTTTGTCGATATCGATACTGCAAGTAGTCGTATTAGAGTTCCTAGCTGTGTCTTCGGCCATAGTTCGCTGAAAAGCTGTACCCCCGGCAACAATATGAGCATGAGAGGACGCGATCCCTGGATCAATGATGGGATCTGAACGTTGAATAGTGAGTGGCGCACAGCTAATTGTAAACACATCCGTGACGATACTCCCATATGCAGAGGAGATAAGGATGAACGGCAATGCTATGCCGGAGCCGGGTATGAGAAAGCGCATTATGGATAGCCAGAAGTTCCGTGACATAAAAGATCTCAAGACACTGTACTTGCATAGCGACCGCATTGCATCTTCAGATCTTTTATAAACCCATTATATCGAAGGAGAACTTACCGTCACTCGCTTCTTTTTTTCACTCGTGAAAGTGGGCTGAGAGGTTGATGCAAATCTATTCGTCCACTGCAACCTCCAATCCAGGCTATTCGCCACATTAGTCTTTGAACCACAAGACCTACCAATGACTTTTGTTGGGCCGGAAAGATAGATTCGTTGAAATAGAATGTTTATCTTCGCTTGTCAACATCAGGCTGCTCAGATGTATGGATTCATGTTACCTGGAACGTCGTCTATCTGTAGACCTGGCATGGGTTCGACATTCGAAATAGAGAGGTGAAGACTAGGTTGTGCCTGTGTTGAACACCTGATATTGTCCATTGTCGCTCTAGGTGCTCTCTTAGAGATATAAGTATCAACGCTTATGCAAATGGTAGTTATCGCCGTGTCCGCATCCTTAGAAACCTCGCTACTTCTTGGAATCAAGGGATAAAAGAAAGGGTTCGCGCTGGCAGCAGTTGAACAGCCTCAGATCCCTAATGAGGCAGCGATGTGCATACATACCGCAGAGCTGGAAGAATAAAGCCCTAAGGGAACAGTGTATAGGCTGCATCAGCAGCATCTCTTTGTCAAGTAGGTCTACGTACTGCACAATCAATCCACGCATTCTTCCCATACCACTTCCGTGGGCAACCTCCGGAATCGGTGGCTTCCCGAGTCTACGAATTACGTTGAATGGACTCTACAGGCCTACAAGTCTACAGAGGTGGATATTGAAAACTAGAACATGAGCAGTACTATGATTCGTGTCTTGGCGGCCAGTCTGGCGCTGGGTAGCTAAGGAGCCTACAAATATCCTACAGAGGACCATGTTACTATTTATTTAAACCAATAAGGCGCAGTCACGTACCTTTCTCCTTTTCCGAAAGTCTTCGTATAAGCCCTTCCATACTTCTCTATCCCTGCATCCGCTCTCCTTGGGCGTACCAGGGTGGTTCTTGCACCTGGGCAACATCTGTGCCAACAGTTCTTGCGGCCACATAACCCAGGGCTTTGGTAGTGGCCAATCTGAGAAATGCACTAATTTAGCCTCACTCAATGCCTTGTCGGGGTCCCAGTCTTCATAGTCATTGCCTAAAAACTTGGTGTGATCGGTAGACCGGAACTCGCCAGTTACAAGCCCATACTGCCGGTGCGGAAGGACGAGGGCGGAATCGGCGTAGCGCTCATTGAGCAGCTCCATGTCATATTTTACGGGCCCCGTCTCATTGACCACGACTTGACCGGCCATAACAGGCTGAGCGGCACTCATCAACGCCTGATACTCTCGGTATGACGGTTCGATTAACACAAGCAGCGAGGTAAGTTTTCTCGATTCTGGAAAATCCCAATAGGCCCGTGGCATCGCCACTCGAGCTCGGGGCAGAAAGAACAGCTCATCCATGTCCTGTAGAACGGTGATATCCGAGTCAAGGTGGAGGACACGGTTGTACTGCGTCTGGCTGAAGGCGAAGAATTTCGCGACGCTCTTGTCCCACGAAGCGGCATTTTCTGTATCCACGTCGCAAATGGTTAGCTTCAGTACGTTTGTTGATCGTCTACCGGTTGGATAAGAGGAACGATTCAGAATCCAAACAGACCTGGGCCTTCCTTGAACGTCGGCACTTTGACCGGCATTAGCTGAACATTGTATTTATCCCGTGCGATTACCAGCAGCTGGCTGTTCCGATCGGTGGAGCTCTCTACAACCGTATCCCATTCTTCTGGATAGAACAGTATACGCTCAGCGCGGCTTCCCAGCCGATGCAGGGCTTCGAACACCATGACTGCATTGCACAGATAGGCGGAAGATGTCGCGTACTGGCTGTAGGCATATCGAGACCAGTCGATCGAATCATATCGAAGGAATGGGGAGGAGGACGGCTGTGACCGGTGGAAGGTATAGTAGATTGCGAGGATGAAGATAGCGAGGAGCACGTAAGTGCGAAAACGTCGCAGAGGTCGCACAGCTGGCAGCCATTGCGAGGTGGGAGTATCTAAGGTATCTTCGCGCGCGGACGAGGCTCGCGGAGCTCTTTTCGACATCGTCGACTCCACTGGCGAGAGCGCATCGCCATGTCGTGCTGTTACATCGCCGTCGACGCGTCGCGAGGATGACCGGCGATCTCCGCACGTGACCGTACCTGCGGCTGCGTTTCTCAGGGGTCAGTTCTGCTTCAAACCAAGAAAACTTCCTGTCTATCACGAATTGAATATTCGGTGCTCAACGTCAATGTTACAGCGCAGCCTAGGAACGGTCAGCGAGGCTGATGGGGGGAGACTCTGTAACGTGACATGAATGGATCATCTATGATCCATCCTCACGATTCAAGTCTACAATCCACCTCTATGATCCATATTCATGATCCAGCGGATAGGTATTTCCGGATAGAACCTATCATGTATATGTTACGCACTCCTTCGGACCCGAGTCGCAACGGTGGTCTGGTCTAAGGTAGGGAGGCTTGGGCTTCTAGGTCAAACACAAGAGAGTAACTAACTGGTAGAGGTAACACAACTAAGGTGAAGTAGAGCGCCTATCAAGTATGTATACTTGATAGTAGGTTAGCCTGTTGACCTACCAGTATGTAACCAAGTAACAATGTGTTATTGAGCATGGAGAACTAAAGCTATCTATATAGTGGTAATAAGTGTCCTTATATAGCCTAATCCTCCTATGGTATACTCAACCCCACTATGGTATCTGACCATGCCGGGCGCCACGATCGAAGCCGAATATTGCCGCTGGATTGCAGCGATCAATGCGGTGATTGCGTTCTGTGATGTGGAAGAGGGCGCGCCGTTACGGCCCATCCAGTCTCGGAAGCGTCCCGCCACCGATGCTGTTACATCCACCCATGCGAAAAGGCAAGAGTGCTCACAGGAGGGTGCGGATGTGGTCGCTCTCCACCAGGCTATCGCATCAGTTCGGATAGGCTCACCAGGCCAACGACCGATGATCTGCTTCCTCTGTGTTGGGAACCCTGGACTGCCAATGGAGAAGCGAACCAGAGAATACAGTACGCCGGGGTCCCTAAGCAGACATGTTTGGCAAACACATGTGAGGCCTCCTTGGCCAGAAGGCAGGACAATCAAATGCAATATCTGCCGTGTGGAACTAGAGGACAAAAGGCATCTGATGCATCATCATGCGGAATCTGTGCACGGAACAGTCTCGCGAGTACCTCCCTAATACTCTTTAATACTCTTTTTGGTCCAATTAGACTCTGTTTCGTTTTCTATTTTGCTTTTTAGCTTGTTTGTTTAAGTGATACATATTGTGACGGCGCTCAGTCATAGTAAAATTATGTATTACTACGGTAGCTAATCATACAGAATCGAAAGCATAAGAGGAAAAGCAAGGAAAGAATTTGCAGGGCTTCGTGCAATGTGAGATATATAGGGAAGTAGGACCGGCAGTATCCCGGAGACAAAGGAATGCTCAACACCGCACACCTTACCGCCTAGGTGTCTGCCGCGCCGTCACACATATCGCAATGCACAAACTGGGCTGGTCTCTTGTATAATGGCGTATGTATGCTCACCGGCGGGCTTTTGCTATCTGATATTTTGTGATACGGTATTGTGATGCTCTATATTCAACATTACAGAGGTCATCTGTCTTGTCTTCTCTTTTTGTATACCTCCATTAATTGCATACTATGAGTAACGTGCGTTGGTCCACTGGACTAGTACGCACTCTCCAATGCATACACCTTGTAGTGCTTGCAAGCTGGTCATTGGCCTGCTAATGGTGGCTGCACACTGCTGACTGTAAAAGACCCCTGTATGCTTGTCCTGCACATTTTTCTCTGCCTGCACGTAGACTATGCGAGGTTTATGATTTAAGACCTAGCACGAGTCCTTTGTAAAGATACTTGAGGGATCAAGCAGCCTCTGGAAGGGAATATAAGTCCATTCATACAGATCTGGATTTCTGTAAGTATAAACACACTGCCCTTCTTGCCACGTTTTGGTGCTGATTGATGCTGCCAGTTATGATTCTGGCTCCAGCCAGGATTTATATTATTTCAATAGCAATATCCGAGCCTCACAAATCTTGTTGTCTTGATTCCGCTCCTAGCATCTGCCTTTAATGTCTGAGATTGCTGTGGTCAAGACAAATATCAAAGTATTTGTTGCCGTGCATGATAGTTCAGATCTTAGTAGAGAGCGCCATGCCAGCATCTGGATTTCCAAAGATGATAGCTTCGATGGCTTCCATGTGACAAATAAATTTGGTTCTGATGACATTCCACTGCTTACAGCGTGGGCGTGATCCCTGGACTACAAATATGAGATTGGTAACCATGGAATGCTTTGCCACAATCTCTGAGGAAGGATATTCAAAACTACAGCATATTCTAAGTACGGTACCTGTTAAAAATAGCAACAATAATTGGGACTGTCAGGATTGGGTCAAAGACACTTGTCGGACTGCGCGAACCTAGTAATCCGAAGGTATGATGATGAAAGCTCTGATTATTCGAATCTACCTAACTATCTGACCACTATTTATGCACTTAGGGGTCAAGACCTTCCGAATACTTCTTTGTTTCATGATCCCGAGACATTTTCGTGAAATAACAAAGGAAAATAGGTGGTTTTAAATATAGACAGTATGATCCCTTTATTGCAGGGATTATAACCTTCGAGATGCCTGGATCGGCGTGTGCTGAATAGGCTGATAGGTCTCTTGGTATACCACTAGGGTATAGTGGTAATATTCGGCTGACAATATTGCATCAATATATCACATCGATATATCATATCTTTCGGAATCGCTTGACATATCCATATTCGGAAGGTCTTAACCCCTAAGTCCATGAGAATAAATAGTGGTCAGTTAGTTAGGTAGATTCGAATAATCAATCTCCATGGTGGTGGTGGCACTCACGCGTCTACCCCGGCGAGCACACATGCGGCCAGCCAGCTCACAGAAATCCTAGGGGTCCCGGATACCCCAACCCCAAGTCAATGGAATCTCTCCGGACCTCTGGGGCTTATTATGAGTGGAAACAATCAGGAAGATCACCTAGGAACTCAGGAAGGGCCTGCTAAAGGCCCTAAGAGCCTAAGGAGCAGTCGCCTACAAAGTCAAGCAAGCAAAAGCGACGGAACAGGCTATGATGAGCCACCCAGAAACCCTTATGGAGCAAAGTCATTCACCAAAATCCTTGAGGAGATATCAGGAAGCACCTATGTACCCTAGGAGGTAATATCAAGCAAGCATGCCAGGATGACTTAGAGACCCTTTGGGCTCAGGTTGCAGAGGCCATGGACAACCTCAAGGTGCAATGGATAGCAGAACAACAAGCCCAGGAAGAAATCCTTCTACAAAGAATCAGCTCCCTAGAACTAGAAGTTAGCAAACTTCAGACTCAGCCTACAGCAGCCACCCAGCAACATCAAGACCCCCCTCAACCAGCTCCTCCAGATGAGGAGCACAGGCCATGAAGCAGAGCCGCAAATGTGACTAAGAAACAAGAACTGAAGGTGAGAAAGGAGCCTGCAAAGGCAGGATCTTCCTATGCAGAAGTGGCATCACTACTAGCTACCAGGCCTGGAAGCCAGGAGTGGCAGATAGTTGGCAAAAAGCAGAAGACTCAGGTCCCAAAGCCTACCACTATAAGGCACACAAGCCAGGAGCCAGGCAACCTAAAGCCAGTCAAGGAAAAGAACAAAGAAGCACACAGGCTTATCTTTTGATGAGATCAGGGAATTAAGACCTCTAGAGCTGAATGGGAGGAGGTCCTCCTTGCTCTAAATAGGGCCCTGGCAAAGAAAGGCTTCCCAGGCTTCCTCCACACAGTTGACACTGGTTATACAGAGTCAGAAGCTATAACAGTTCTCCTAGAGAAAGGCTCTCTAGGTTCTATGCTAGTCCACTACTATACAGACCTTCTAGTGGCAGCAGCATGCAAAGCTGACCCATCAGTGATTTCAGTGGAGCTACCAGAGCAATGGTATTGAGTTAAGGTGCATGGTGTGCCAACACAGAGATACCTAACACTAGGCCTAGGCCTCACCTGTGAAGAAATTGAACTAGGCACTGAGTATTGGCTCAAGAGGGACCCTACCTGGCTTTACAACCCTCAGAAGCTTCAAGGCAGCCAGAAGAAAGGCTCTACCATTATGATCACAGTGGGCTCCCTGGAGGAATCCCAGAAGCTTCTTATTAATGGGATTCACTTTGAAGGCTCTAGATACTGTACAGAGCAGTATTAGAAGCTTAGACCAGACACCATATGCCTGCTATGTTGTGGAATCAGGCATAATAGCTTCAAAGCCTATGGGGACCAACCTCCATGCTGCTTTATATGTGCAGGGGCCCATAAAGGAGTGAAGCATACCTGTAAGGTTGTCAACTGCCTGGCAAAGCCAGGGACAGCATGCCAACACCTACCTGCCAAATGTGGTAACTGTAGTGGCCTACACCTAGCTACTGCTAGCAAATGCCCTAAGATCCAGGAAGCACAAAGGCACCTAAGCAGACAAAGAGGTTTCTATATACAGTCTTATGAAGCCCTAATAGGTGACAGCTTAGCCCAGAACCAACTTCAGGCCACATTAGAAGTCTCTACACAAGCCTTAGAAGACAGTTCTATGCAGGCTATACAGGCAGCCCTCACACAGGCATCAGAAACACCTACTAACATCCAAGGTGATATGGACATGGAAAATATGCAGACCCCCCCCCCCTATGGTACCTACATCCATTGCAGTATGTTAGTACTACAACATAACTGCCATAGGGCTTATGCAACAACTATTGCAGCTCTAGAGCTTGGGCTTCAGCTAGAAGTGGGCCTAGCTTGCCTACAAGAACTTTATATCAATAGGGATTTCCAACATAGAGGCTTCTTATTCTACTGGCCTGAAAAGAGGGAGTGCAAAGACTGCTGGGTGGCTATTGCTGTTTAAAGAGATCTTGTCAACCAGCTAGTTATTGAAGCTCACACAGACCTTATTAGCCACCCATACCTTATGGCAATTGACATATGGGAACTAGGCAGAGCTCAGAAAAGAGCTTAAAGAACCTGGGTTGTGAATTGCTATGACAACTGGCTTGAAGCTGAATATTGCTGGCAGGGGGAGAATTCTAGGCGCCGGCAAGCAATCAAGGATGCTAACTGGAGACAGCTTCTTAAGGGAAGGTGCCTATTATTAGGCAATTTTAATGCACATAGCATCTTATGGAACCCTCAGGTCATAGTTCAGTCAAATGCAGGGCCACTAGAGATGCTAATTGAACAGTACAACCTGTATATAAATAATAACCCAGAGATATCAACACAACCAAAATCTACTCCAGGAATCTCAATTATCAATCTAACTCTCACAAACCTAGATTTAGGACCACTTCCTATCTGGACTATTGACTAAGACCACCCAACAGGGTCAGACCATAAGGCCATTATTCTAGAATGGGACCCCTTAAAATCTGACCACACAGAGCCTTCTAAAACTATTACAGAGTGGCAGATACAGGCCCTCCAAGAGGATGAGAAAGCTCTAAAGAAGGCAACCCAAGCATAGAAGGATCTAGCAGAGAAGAGGCCTCCACTGCTGGATAACTGTTCCCAAAAAGATGTGGCAGGGGAGGCAATATGGATCAAAGTCACTTACAGCCATCCTCACTGAATACACCAAACCAATTAGGATCTCGCCCTACTCAAAATGATGGTGGGGGTTAGAAGTCAAGCGGGCACAACAAGCATATGCCCAGGCAAGGCATGCATGGCAGGAAGGAAACCTAGGCGACAGGGAGCACCGTGAGGCCCAAAATTCTTGCTACCAGATAATCCAGAGGGCAAAGTGGGAATGCTGGGAGACCTTTCTCAGGGGCTCAGCAGAGCTTCAAGACTCCCTAACCCTGGAGGATACTGCCCAATGCTGGCAAGCTCTTCATTATACTAGCCTAAAGATGCTAGGTGCAACTACAACCTCTACCTTGAAAGAACCTCAAGGCCAGTTGGCTACAACAACTGCTGAAAAAGAAGCACTGATACAGGAAGTGGCATTCCCACCTGCACTGGAGGGCAATCTAGTAGGCGACCTCCCTCAGAGCATTATGCATAGACAGGTCAGCAAGAAGGCAGTTTGAAAAGCCCTATTCAACCAGGCAACCTGAAAGGCACCTGAAATTGATAGGCTAAACTTTCTAGCCCTACACCTCTTATGGGACTGGAATAGTACACAGATTGTGGCCATAGCCAGGCAATGCTTTTGACTAGGAACCCACCCCCAGGTGTAGAAGACTGCTAAAGGGATCCTGCTTCAGAGGCCTAATAAACCTGACTATACCCTAGTCAAGGCCTATAGGGTCATCAGCCTTCTAAGCTGCCTAGGTAAAATTATTGAGAAGATAGCTGCCAATGCCATAGCAGACCACTGTGAAGCAACAGGAGCTCTACACCCAGGTCAGATGGGGAGCCGGAGACGCTGAAGCGCTATTGATGCTGTGGCCTGCCTAATTCATGAGGTCCATCTAGGATGGGCACAGAAGCAGCTGGCAGCAGCTCTATTCCTAGATGTTAAAGAAGCCTTTAACCATGTGAACTCAGCTAGGCTTGTTTAGCCTGAAGAGCAACCAGAAGGTGACATGGTATGGGCAGAGAGAAGCGCTAGACGCCAGGGTCCATGGTCATTAGGGCAACAGCTAGCCTATCAATTAGCTGGCACTATCCCTATTGATCCTTCTGGAGGCTTTGAGAAGACAGTTGAGACAAGCCCAGCATCCTTCCCAGGGCAAATAAAGACTCTATCAACCGACCAAGCCCTCAAGGCCGCCCAGGAGGCTCACCCAGGTCTAAGCCTCTGGTCAGATGGTTAACAGCTAGAAAATGGCCAGGTAGGCGCAGGCATTGCATGGCAGAACCCCCAAGGGGTTTGGCAGACACAGGAGATCCCCTTGGGAAAGGGGAAGGAAGTGTTTCATGCAGAGCTTATAGGAGCATGCAGGGCCTTAGAGCTCGCCTCAAGGCTTTGTGGCCAGGGACCAGTCACCATCTTACTAGATTCCCAGGCAGCCATTGCACGACTCCAACACCGACAACCAGGCCCCGGGCAAGGACTAGCCATCCGAGCTTATCAAGGCAGGCAAGTTACAATCCAATGAGTCCCTGGGCACCATGGCATCGAGGGGAACGAAAAGGCCGACCAGGCAGCTAAACAAGCAGCTGAAAAGACGCTCCAAAGAGGCTCTGGAGAGCTTTCCCTGTCCTATGTGAATTGAGCTCGCACAGAAGTAATTTGGGCCCATAGACAGCAATGGCTCATAAAGGCACTAGGCCGCAGAAGCCTAGGAGCTCAGAGAGTATATAGGGCACAACCTGGCTGGAGACAAGACCCAGTAGCTGCTGCAGCCCTAAAGAAGATAGCCAGTTGGTACTACCAGCTTAAAATAGGCCATGCGGCCATTGGGACCTACCTACAAAAGACCCAGGCACGAGAATCAGAGGCATGCCGGGGTGCCAGGCACCCAAGCAGTCAGTCTACCACCTCCTGTTTGAGTGTAGACAGTGGCGACGGCAGCGAACAGCTCTATACAAGAACTTGACCAGGGCTAGAGTTGCCATACCAACGATGGCCGAGGGCCACCCTGAGGGAAGGCTCTTTGGGGACCCTAGGGCTACCAAGGCTATTCTGCAGTTTCTAGCAGACACAAGAGTAGGCTGCGCCCCAGGAGAAGAGACACAGGCAATTGTCAGAGCACAAATAGACAATGAATGGGGGCTACAGGCTCTTGAAGAGGCGGATTGAGAGGGGGAGGGATAGCAGGGGAGGGTGGCCTGCAGCAGGTAGGTGACACCCAAACTGACAGTGACACCAAGGAGGGCTTCTAGGGCCCAAAAGCCCTGCGCATTTAGGCGGCCTGGGGCAAGGAAAAGGCACAGATTGATCAAAGAAGAATTTAGAAACTGATAGGGGCTTTCGCCCAAGAGATGGGTCTGTCATAGCCGGAAGGCTCGGTATGGACGTTAAACTTGAATATAATAATAATAATAATAATACCATCCTCCAGAGGAGGGCTAAAAAGGCAAGAAAGAGTGATCTCATTTTTGTGGTCTATCAAGGCTGATAAACAGCGGATGGCTCAGGGTTATTACAAATTGATGTGCAGGAGGACTGCGTGTGTTGCTCTACAAGCCTCGCTGCAAAACATTTGCCGAGAGCTTCTGCAGACCTCATCCTCCTAACCCTATCCTATCCCAACCTGCTTGCATCATCCATAGTTGAACTTGCCGGGGGCATATGGATCCAACCAGTGAGAATTTCATGAGCGATTCTCCGCCCAACCTGCGCATGAAGGCTTTCAAAGGCGTCCGCAATGTCCTGTGGCTGTAGGTTTCCCCTAACCCCCGGGTTACCGTGGAGGAGCAGACGACCAAGGGAGATGGAGAAGTCTTGCTCGGTAAAAGACTCTTCTGAAGGAGCCCGCTGTAACATAGCCCACGCATCCATAGCAACCTCTGCCCACGAAGGCCATATAACAGTGTCTGGATGGATAAGCCAGGAGAGCTATCGAAGCTATATCATGGCTGCCGCGCAGTAGTTCCTCGAGCATGTGCTTGAAGAACCTCATTGTGCAAGGACACCATTGAAAGACCGGCGCCTCGCTGGCAACGTCAATTCTCCGGCCGTTAGGATTGGCCATGGTGAAAGTCGTCAGCCTGGAAGCTACATGGCCCTCGTCAAGTTCAACCGATTCAGGCTTAAAAACAAGGTCATAAAGGATCTCGCTGGGATCACTGGATCTCCCATCATGCTGATCCAGGGAATCAGGAGGAATTCGAAGCGCGGGGATTGATTTCCACGATGGATTCAATGCGCTGGCTAGATCTGGATTGACGAACTTCAGAACTAGGGTCCCGTGGTGTGAATCGCCACTGCTTTCCACAAGCGGATGCGTTTCAGTAAATTTGACATGAGGCATGTCACGGTATGAATAAAGGGTCCTTCGAGACCTTTTGGGCTTGCTCACTAATGCGACTGTCGCTGCACTCTCAATTCGATTCCCTCCTCGAAAAGTGTGGGAAAGGACGTCTCCTTCCTGGATCATGCTGATCTCTCTTGTACTCCCATCCGCCAGAACGACATGCGAGTCTGCAGAAAAACAAGACCCACTTGACGGTTTGCATTACTTGAACCAATTCGCAAAAAAAGCTACAAGTCGGATAATGGAGACCATAGGTCTCCTGCGAAAGCCAGGAGCAAAATAACTGGCGGGCTCGAAGATCGCTCCAACCCAAGTAATCAGCGGCCAGCCAGCTGCGGTATGATTTCTACAAGTTGGGCCTGATATGTGGAAACGCGCTTGGGTCCAGCGCATATTCTCCTGTTGTCAAGCTCTCATAAATCGAGTCGACCTCCGCGGTGGAGGCACTGCAGGCAAGCAGCTTGACAAAGTGAATAAAAATCTCCATACTGGGGTTGGTCCAGTCGCCACTGGCAAACTGCGCCCGCTTAAGTGACCGATATGCTTTGGAGAGTAGTAGAGATTTGTATTAGTCACGTAATCGCTGTATGGACTCATCTTGCACGCAAGCCGAAAGTATTCCACATACAGCTGTGTGCTTTTCTGGTTGAAATAGGAGTTCGAGGATGTGATGGCCGAGTTGAATTTACCATCGTTCAGCAGCCCGCTGTACTCATTACATCTGTTGTAAAAGCTCTTGGCCAAGAGCCCGTAACTGCTGTCGTTCTTGAAGATATCATCATTCAGCCCCTCGATGTTGTAACTGGTTCGGGGACAGGCTCTGGTCGAGTCCGGGGAAGATTCTTCGATAGGCTGCTTTGTCCTTCCATGACCAGGTATGAACCTTTTGCATGAAATTGACAGCCATCAGATGGCTTCGGACATCTCGACTGCAAGCGGCTGACTCAATCTAAATTCAAACCACCAAGTTTGATCCAGCCAGCCTCGTCTCCCTGGCTTGGGCATGTTTGACGTTGATACCCACACAGAGAGCCTTTTAGGGT